>NW_028274816.1:42855362-43021612 GCF_037043125.1 Eumetopias jubatus | reverse complement strand
TAGGAAATAAAGGGAAGACATTACCCATAATATTAAAGTTCTTTTTGACCAGCACCCAAACTCCCCAGAGGCTACCTCTGTTACCAGTTTAACTTGTGTGTTTCCAGTTACGTTCCTCTTTTAGAGCAGCGTTTTTCAACCTTGGCACTACTGACGTTTGGGGCTGGATGATTCTGTGTTGTGGGGATCGTCCTGAGCTTTGTAGCATGTTTAGCTTCATGCCTGGCTTCTACCTGCCAGGTGCTGGTCACACCTCCTGCCTAGTCGTGACGACCAGAAATATCTCCAGACACTGCTGCTTATCCACTGGTGGTGGTGGGGGGGGGGGCAATATCACTTCCTGTGTGAACCTAACCAGTTCTGTACCCAATTCCCAATGTGTGGGGGCGTATCCCACAGCAACACGCAATGCTCCCACACCAGCTGGGTGCCCTGCCATCCAACCCAGTTCTGATACTACCTACTGGGAGACCAGCATCAGATCCCACAGGTCAAGAGCTTGGGCCCACAAAGCCGGCCCTGCCCCTTCTACTGCAAACACCAGTCACAAGCCGGTTGTCTCCTGCACCTTAACTTACTAGATCACTGGTTTATCACAAAAACATATAACTCAGGAGCAGCCAGATGGAAGAGATGCACAGGGTGAGGTACAGGGAAGGGGCTCAGAGTTCCCTTGTCTTCTCCCAGTCTGCCACGCCCCCCAAATCTCCACGTGTCCACCAACCCAGAAGCTCTCCTAACCCTGTTCTTTGGGTTTTTATGGAGGCTTCATGACATAGTTATGATGGATTAAGTCACTGGCCATTGGGATTGGCTCAACCCCCCAGCCCCTGTCCCCTCCCTGGAGGGCAGGGGGGTAGGGCTGAAAGTTGCAACCCTCACATCACAAGGTTGGATCCCCTTGGCAACCAGCTCCCATCCTTGGGTGACCTAGGTGCTTTCCCAAGGCCACCTCGGTAACAAAACAAAAGACACCTTCAAAGTTCTCATCACTTGGAAATTCTAAGGGTTTTAGGAGCTCTCTGTGGAAAACTGGGACAGAGACCCAATATGTATTTCTTATTATAAATCACAGTATCACAGAGCCACTGCCCAGATGATTGGTAATACTACTTTGTGGGATGGTTTTGTTAAAAAACAAAAAATAAATAAAAATAAGAATACAGTCCTATAATGTGCATGTCATTCTTTATTCTCTAAGATTTCTCCAGCATAGATTTGAAGAATGGAACTGCTGTATTACAGAGCATGTTTGCTTAAAATGTTTAAATACACTGCAAATTGCATCACAGAGGTCCCAGTTTATACTCCCACCCTTGACATGTGTGTGTACCTCCCCACTACCCTCTCCAACACTTGATATTATCATACTTTCACATTTTTTGTCAATTTTGTGGGTAAAATGTGGTATCCCCTTATTCCATTTACCGGTATTTGTGCATTAATTTGTTGGTGGACTCAGCACGCATTGAGCACCTCATACCTGTAAGGCTCTCTGCTGGGTTCTCTGGAAAGCAGAAACAGCTCCTGCCCAAAACGGGGTGGGCATAGAGGCCGGGCTCAAGGTCAGAGCCTGCTGCCCAGAGGAGGTGGGGAGGAGAGAGTGTCCAGGCAGAGGGAGCAGAGGGCCCGAGCTGGTGGGCAGTGGAGGCTGGAGCATGGGGTGGGGGTCCCGAGGACCTGGCCACGGGAGCCCCTAAAGAGTCTGCACTAAGGGGATCAGGCACTCACAGAACCAGGGGGACATGTGTTGGGGCCACTAGCTGCTGAGCGTCTGAGCTGCCCACCATGCCCAGATGAGCTGTCCCAACAAAGTACCGAAAACTGGGTGGCTTAAAACCATAGAAATATGTCCTCTCTCAGTTCTGGAGGCTGGAAGTCCAAAGGCAAGGTGTCAGTGGTCCTGTGCTCCTTCCTTGCCTTGTCCGGCTTCCGGTGGTCCCCACCTGGTGGCCGCATAGCTCCAGTCTCTGGTCTGGTCTGTGTTCCGGGCCCGTCTGCATGTCTTCCCTCTTGTCCCGTAAGCACGCTCATCATGCACAGAAGCAGCCGACCCAGTCCTTGCCCTCAGCCCGCTTCTCCCCCCGATCAGCCTCCCCTGGGGAAGCCGGGCTGGTGGCCCCTGTCCTGTCCACCTTCCGAAGGAGCAGCCCCCCGTGGAGGCTTCGGCTGCTTGTTGCCAGAGCTTCTGAATGGGATCATCAAGACAAGAAGCACTCTGGATCTTTAAGTGAAACCTCTGGCTTTTACACATGACCTCAAAACTTTTTTTAAAAAACCCCCAAACGATCACTGACCAGCTTTGTCTCCACGGCTGGTTAGCTGTCTCTGTTCTAGATGGAGCATTGCATGGCAGTCCGTGCTCACTCGCTCTGGTCGTGCTCACCCCTCCCCAGGCCCTGCTGAGCACTTTCTCCACATCCCAGTCGGACTTTGGCCACCCCTGTGGGAAGGGTCTTGTTGTTCTCATCTCAGACTAAGCCGTTTGTGCTTAGAGGTGAGGTCGCCTGTCCAAGGTCAGGCCGGGTGGAGCTGGAATTTGAGCTCAGGCAGCTTGATTCCTAAGCTGATGGGTTTAAGAGCAAACACCACAAGGCCATTGAGAATTCCTTGGAACTTCCTTGCTGGATTATGGGCTCCATCTGTAACCCTGATCCACTTCCCTTAGGCATTTTGATCCTTGGCCATCTGTTCACCATGAATGAGCCTCAGTTCACCCATCGGCAGTGTGGGGCTAATGCTCCCCATCCTGCTCACCTCATAGGGCCCTTTGGGGGCGCCCAGGGCTACCATGCCAAGAAGGCACCTAGAAAACTGCCCCCCCCAACCCCATGCTGCGCATAGAGAGGGAGGGACCTTTAGCATGCGTGCATGCGTGTAGGGTAATTCTGTTCCCGCTGTTCCTGGTACTAACCCAGGGGACCTTGAAGGGCCACACTGCTACTTTCTCATCCTTCTTGGCTAATTTTCTCAAACATCAGGCAGATAGGAGAAAAGCTGCATTTTAAGATGTAAATTTTTCTCTGAACCACGGAAGCTTTTAAAACCACCAGATGAAGTATAGAAAGCGCTTGACAGTTTCTTTAAGACTCTCTCATTCTCTGGGTTAGAATATCATGCATGAGTATATGTGTGTGTTGTGTGTTTTTTTAATCCTGCTATCATGAGCAGCAGGTAGCAAAATGTTGATCTTTAATGTGTTAGTAAAACAGCATACATTTGAATATTGGCTTTTTCTGCCATCTGCACCAGTTGACACTGTTTTTCATACCAGCTTATTACATTTCTTGTACAAACACACTTTTGGGTGTCTCTTGATTTATGCTATAGTTGCTCTGGTATTTGTGTTAAAATAGCATTTTAAAACTTATAAAATATTGCTATTTATTCCTTCCTTGATTCTTTGCCACTTGATGAACTCTGGAGAAGCGTGTGTTTCCCGAGGACTGAGTTTTCAGATGTGGTAGCGTTGAGGGGGCAGCAGGTGGGAGGCGGGCGAGCCCACCGGGACTCAGGTCCAGGGGCCAGCTGGCGCCCCTGTGGTGCTGGGCTCACAACGCCCCTGCGGGGGAGCCGCAGAGTCTCCAGGGTTGTTGTTGTTGTTGTTGTTTTAAGATTTGATTTATTTTTTTGACAGAGAGAGAGACAGAGAGAGAGAGGGAACACAAGCAGGAGGGAGTGGGAGAGGGAGAAGCAGGCTTCCCACCGAGCAGGGAGCACTTTCTGTGGGGCTGGATCCTAGGACCCTGGGACCACGACCTGAACTGAAGGCAGACGCTTAACGACTGAGCCCCCCAGCCATCCCTCCAGGGTTATTTTTAACTCCAAAGGAGAAAAATAAAAACAACGTGGGGGGGGGGGGTCTTCATAAAGCTGGATTTGCTCAGTTTAAAGAACTTTTATTCTTAAATTCTAACCTCTTTCCCTTCCTCACGTCAAAATTTCCTTTCTTAGGTGAATTGAAGAAGGTTTTGGATGATAGCTTTTGGGTTTTTTTTTCTCTCTCTCCAAGAGCTTTCCTTGGCAAAATTGTGAGTTCTCCAGTTGGTTTGGGGGCGTAGCTCCACCGGTCTGCAAACTCCACAACTCTGGGGCCCACTTGCACAAAGCTGGGTGGGGGCTGAGCCCTCTGCCAGATTCCAGGCTCTGCAGAGGCCGTGGATGGGGCCGGGGCGGGAGGTCTGGGAGAGGGGTCCGCACCTTCCGGGTGGGGGGAGGGAGGCTCTGTCGCAGTGGAGGGAGCCTGCAGCCGGCTGGCGCATAGATGAGGCATTCTGCCACTCTAAAAAAATCTGTGCAAACTGCCGCAGATGGGAGGAAGAGCCAGTATTCAAATTGGAGGCTGTTTTGCTAACACGTTAAAGATTAACGTGTTTTTAGTGGCTGCTGTATACTATATAGCAAGATGAGTTTTCGTTTTAAAAAAGCAAGAAAAAGGAGGAATGAGAAGAAGGCGATAGAAGAGGAATCAGCCTGTTTGGAAGCAGTGCTGGCAGGGGCGGGGGGCGGCGGTGCGGGGGAGCCCCTTGTACCTCCTCTTACCCACACTGCCTGAGAGAGTCCAGCGTTCTGAAACCCAGCCCCCATCTCCGACTTGAAAATGCCCTTGCCCTTTTGCTCAGAGATATTCAGCCCCCCTCCATGCCTTTATATAGGCTGTGCATCCTTCCTTCTGGCTCTGGCTCTGGCTCTGGCTCCGGCTAGCAGATTCCAGGCCCCTTTTATAAAGGCCCAGCCCGAGGAAAATGATGAGAACTGAGATTTCTTACATGTGGACATCCATGCTCAGCACTTCCCTGTGATGTCCTGCGGAATGCCCCTGAGAAGCACTCTGATTGCCCTCATTTGATACAAGGGGAAATTGAGGCACAGAGAGGGTAGTGACTTGCCCAGGGCCACACAGCTGAAAAGTGGGGTTTGAGTCCAGGCAGAGGGGGTCCAGAGTCAGCCTCTAACTCTTGCAGCAAACTCAGCTGCTCCCTCCTACCTCCAGCCTCTCACCCCTGGCCAACGAGACCCTCCTTCTCTTTCCTGGGCTTCACACCCAGCTCCCACCCAGGGGCAGGGGTGCAACTCTTGTCTCCTCCATGACTCCCAGCCTGGCCCTAGGGACAGAGCAGAGGTTCTGTGGGTCTTCGTAGGTTGACATGGGGCTCTCTGTGAGGGATTTAATTTTAATTTTCGCAAAATGGGACACGAGGTGGGGACCTGGTCAGGGGGTTTTAATGTAGAATAGGAGTGATGGAAGAAAGCCTGATAAACAGAACTGAAAACTCCCATCAGGCCAACGTGTGTATGCATGCGGACGCTGTCCAGAGGCCTGGGGTCCAGTCCTAGCTGCTTTCCTCTTGAAGATGCTTCGAGTTGGCTCCCTGGAATAAGGACCCTCCTGAGCTATCTCCTGACTGGTGCCCTCCGTAGGAGCCTCTGGGCGTGGAGCCCTCTGATGATCAGTGCTGGTAATTCAGCTGACCTCACCCTGGGGCAGAAGGGTCCTGGAAAGCTGGGGTCTGGGACCTGGACCTGGCAAAGAAGGGTCTTCCAGTGGGGAGAGGAGGGTGGGGTGGAGAGGTGGGTGCTTCCCCTGACTCATGGTCACCTCGGGATGCCCACTGAGGAAGAAGGCCCCTGACAAGCTCATCCCTGTGCCCTCTGCAGGTTAGAGCCATCCATCATAGGGTCAGTGGTGGCTCATAACAGAGGCCAGGCGAGGACAGGGGGATCCTTAATGATTGCCCTTTAGTCTAGTGAAACAGAACCAGGACCAGCTCTCAAAGATTCAAGCACACTGATATTTGTGAAAGCTCACTCCACCCAACCCCTGGAGGCAGCCTGGTTGGGAAGGTTTCTGGCAGACAGCAAGAATGCTATGGAAACTGGCTGATCTGGCTAAGGCAGGCCCTTGCCACTCCCTCTGTGCATGGCCTTGTACAAGTTGGAGCCTTGGTTTCCTTATCTCTGTAATGGGCACATTGGTGATCTCAGAGATTGCTGTGTTGTGTGTCTGGACTCAGATTCCAATGAATACTTCTCCTTAGGGTGGTCCTGGCAGTGCCCCAGGATGGTTTAAAAAGGAGATTCTCCAGCTGTGCACACAAGAGGGTCATATGAGGTAAGGGGACTCCGCAGGAGGAACCTGGAACCCCACATGCACTCGCCCTAGAGCCTGGGATCGAAAAGTGCCTCACCGTCTCCTTCACAATACCCTGTGATGATCATCACCGGTGGCTTTTTATCCAACATCGGCCTCTTGCCCTAGACTGTGACCATCCCCCGCACCCAGCAGGTTGCCTGCACACAGCTGGGGTTCAACAAGTCCTTGCTGAATGAGCCATGAATCTCAAAAGTCATGCCAGCCCGAGTACCTGTGCACCGGACCCCCGGGACCCCCGGGACCCCCGGGGGAGTCCACACCTCACTCCTCCCCGGGTCTTTTGACAGAGAGGAGTTTGTGAACACACACTTTGCAGGTCCTCACTGGGAGCGAGGGCAGAAGCAGGGGCTGTAGACCACATACCTAAGTATTTGTTCTAAACCAAACTTTAAAAAGCCCGAACAAAACGTGTTCTACCTGCCGTGATGAATACTACATCATAAAGACCTGGGACGCCACGTTCTGTTTTAGAAATGGCATACGCTTTGGAGCACCGTGCTGTATCATGGCAGCTGGGGGACCCCCCCCCCGGCCCTACCTCCCGCCCATCGTCCTCCCTTTCCCACCCGCCACTCTGTGCTGTGTTGTCCCGGCTGTGCACGGGGGCGCCTCAGCCTGCGCTGGCCCAGTGCTGACTCTCTCTCCCACAAACACTGCCCCTCCGCTGTCCCTGGGGCCTAGGGCAGAGCTTTTCAATCTGGACACTATTGACACTTTAGGTCCAATAATTCTTTCTTGTGGGGCCACGCTGTGTACTGCAGAATATAAACACCCGATGCCCTCAGCCTTTACCCACTAGAGGCCAGGAGCACCCCTCCTCCAGCTGCAAAGACCAAAAATGTTTCTAGACATTGCCAAATGTCCCCCGGGGGGCAAAGTCACTCCCCGCATCCCCTTGAGAAGCACTGACCTACAGGTACACAGTCCTGAGTTCTGCTCAGGCCCCAGCAACAGGCCTAGGGCTGTTTGGGCAGGGCATTCCAGGTTGCTAAGCACCGAGAGTGTGGTCAGGAAGGGGCCCAGTCTTGGTGTGGGCACATCCCCCTGGCCAGGTGGAATTCTCACCTTGTGGGGCGGGACAGGCCCGACGAAGGCTGTCTAAGGGCCGGCACTGTGTGCTTGCACCCCCACAGGGACAGGGATCCCACGGAGGCAGAGGCTTCTCTCATGGCCGGCTCCAACCAGTTCAATGTGCTTTCAGAATGAAGCTGAACCCCTCCCCTGCCCCCCACCCCCCAGCAGTCAGAATAAGGGCTCCTTCCTCCCTGAAGTCCTTGATTCCTTCATTGTGCCCCCAGGGTGGTGCAGGACCTCTCCGGGTGCCCAGAATAAGTCTCGGCAGCACATGGGTGAATGAGGCTTATTTTAATAGTTCCAAGTGCTTTGCATATGTACTTAGAAAAAAATAGCACATCAGGCCTATGATGTCACTGGTGTCTTAAGGAAGGATGGGAGTTTAGAAGTGTTGACTTCCTAGTGGCCAAAGATAGCACAATCTGAGTATCAGGAATAATGGCTGCTGTGAATAGAAAAGAATGAGCAATGCTGAAATCTGTGACTTTATAATGACACTTAAAACAAAAAGAAACCTGTGGGCACCTGGGTGGCTCAGTCAGTTTACCTTCTGACTTTTGGTTTTGGCTCAGGTCATAATCTCAGGGTTGTGGGATCGACTCCCACGTCGGGCTCTGCACTCAGCATGGAGTCTGAGATTCTCTCTCCCTTTCCCTCTGTCCCTCCCCTGCCCTCTCTAAAATAAATAAATCTTTAAAAAAATTTAAATATTAAAGAAACAAAACAAAACAAAAAACAAAAGGAAACCTCATTGGTCACCCTTGGCGAGGTTGGCCCCTAGTGTCCCAGTTTATGCCTGTTGCCCCTTCACTCAAAGAACTGTCCTACTTTGCATGATACATTCATAATGAATTATATCATCACCCCTGCCTCTGCAGGATGCAGGCTAACTAAATTGTTATTTTGGAAAACTGGTAGAGTGGACCCCTGAAACAGGTCTGGTGACAGATGCCTTCAAGCTGCAACGTAAAGACCTTAAAGCACATTACCAGGCGGACATTGAACGAAGGTATGGGAGAAAATAGTTACTCTCTTTCAGCATCATTTGCTACTGGGAGCTCAGATCAAATAGGAAAATACTTGAAGTGCATGTCTCCAACTGTGCGGCAAACCCCGTTCCTCGTAGTAAACCTAACCTGTTACTTCTTATGATGTCGCTGTTTTTACTGACAGGATTAGTAAAACATTAAGACAGAAAAAAAAAAAAGAAAGAAAAAAAAACTGGTAGATAAAGCAAATGAATGCAGCATTGTCCTGCCTTCCCTCTCCAAGCTAGCTCTCAGGGGAACAAAATAACTGTTGGTCTAACAGAAGCAAATCAAGTCACAAGGAGAGGGCTCAGTCCCTCCTACTGGCAAGGATGAGTACTAGGGGGCCAGCCCCACGTGGGGGTTGCTGGAATTGTACACGGGACACTCGCAGACATGGCAGATGCCGCTTTAGAGGAGACAGGAGCTCAAGGCCTCCTAGCAGCTCCCCCCACCCCCCCATGCTGAAGCTCACAGCTGTGTTCACTCTTGAATGTAAGGTAGGCCCAACATCTGGGCCCCATCACGTGTATGACGCAGAGGGGGGACATGCTCAATAACCGGGCTATGCGTAAGATGGAGTGCTGGGTGTTCAGCCACAGCAGCTGAAGTGGGGCTACGGAGCAAGAACTGATAAGAGAGCCAGTGCTTGATTTGGTGGCATTAACAGAAGCACAGTGTCTGAGACAAGGGAGGTGAAAGCTTTCTTCCTGCTAGGCTCCCCAAAGCACAGCTGAGGCTCTGGCACTGTCTACGGAAGGATGCACAAAGGGTATCAAGGTCCGGATAGTGTTCAAATGACTTCACGGACAAGGACTAAGGAAGCTGGAAGCCAAGCTTGCGCAGCGCCTACCCCCTGCCCACTGGGGAGCAGAGTGAGCGGGACAGGAGGAACCCCTTTGCTGGTAGCTGAAACAGCCCGGGGCCCCTCACCTGGGTGCTCTGCCCTGCTGCCAGGGGAGTGGGGAGGCGAGAGAAGGGAAGTGGGGGCAGGGAGGGAGTGTATCCCTCCAGCCCTCCTTGGGGGAGCTTCTGAATCAACCTGAGCTCATTTTCTAGGGCTGACATGGTGACACACCATAGACTGAATGGCTTAAACAACAGAAATGTATTTTCTCACACTTCTGCTGGCTAGAAGTCCGAGAGCCGGTGTCGGCAGGTTTGGTTCTCCTGAGACCTCTCCTCCTTGGCATGGAGATGCCCTGTGTCTTCATATAGCCATCCCCGTCTGTGCCAGAGTCCTGGTCTCTTCTGGTAAGGACACCGGTCATATTGCCTTCTGGCCCTGCAATGACCTCGTTTAAACGTATTTGCCCCTATTCCCAAATACAGTCCCATTCTGAGGTACTGTGGGCTGGGACACCAGCACAAGGATACCGGAGGGGATGCAACTAGCTCAGAGTGGCCCTAACCTGGCCCAGGTGGAGAAACTGTCCTTCCACTTGTTCAGAGAGGGAGACCCCGCCCCCGGGACGGCCCGGCCCGTGCCCTTCATGGTCTTGTACAATCTCAGCCCACCCTCAACCACGTCACCCGAAACATGCGGCCAGTCCCGCAATGTGTTCTCATCAGCCCGAGGGACTTGCCGTGCGCTCGCGAACTTTCAGCTGTCACGTTTCTGTCCCTAGAGAGCCGGGCAGGACCCTCGAGCCCACCCTCTTCCCCACAGCCAGTCGGTCTCTGTATCTGGTACTTGTCTTCTCCATCCCATCAGGGTCTGTCCAGGACCCTGACGAGTCTGGCTACCAGCCCAGCCTCCCGCCTCTCAGTCCGGCATTGGCATCCCCGGCTCCGACTCCTCCTGGGCGCTGTGTGGCTCCTCCCGGGCAGCCATGGTCGCTGTCCAGTCCATGACAGCGGTGCCATCCCCTTGATTCCCCGTCTCCTCCTCTGCCTGCCAGCCCAGAGCTCTGGCCAGAATCTGCACGAAGATGCGCCTTTCCCAGGAACCCTGTGAACCAGGAACCCTTGTCGGGGCCACAGCCCCAGTACTGCCTGGGGTGAGCGGGGGCCTGGTGTCATACCCCCAGGACTGAGGGCCCCCAGAGCCCCCACCAGTGACCCAGGGAATCCTCACACTGAGCATCGTGGAAGGAGGGCTTTGCTTCATTTGTGCAACATTTGTGGGCTTTTTAATTTTTTTTTTAGTGTTCAAGCTGTCAAAAAAGTATGTTTGCCGAGTCTGCATATTTGTTTTGGATTGTTGTTCCCAAGAACAACATTGGAGGGGGTGCAAATGCCTGTTCTGCACAACCAGGATGCAGGGTAGTGCGCGGGGGGTGGCTGGAGCTTCCAGGGATGGCTGCCCCGGCTGTGTTCCTGGAGGCCTGCACCTGGGCTTGACGGACCCGGGAGCCCACAGCACAGCCCCTGGCCTGCAGCCTGCCCTTCTGTCTGGGCCCCACGACCAGGACGTGATGTGCGGGGCAGAGCGGGGCCTGGCAATGCTCCTCCTTACAACCCACCCAGCCTCCTGCAGGCAGAGCCTGACCGTGGCGATGGTGCTCTTGCTCTCTGGCTGTCCCATTTGCACCCCACCCCGCCCCCTGTGTGGCAGCTGGGCTCAAGTGACACTTTGTGTCATCAACTGTCCAACAGACTATTGAAGATACCAGATTGCGGAGAATAGAAGAAATAAAACCAGGTGCACATTGATCCTAAGATGCATTGGGATCCCAGGGTATTAGAGGGTGGGAGAGAGATCTGGTAATAATCTCTTTGTTCAAGGCACACTGGCTGCTGGGGGTATCGTGGCCCCAGGACCACCAGCCTCCCCCTCCCCCAGAACCCCGGGGGGAGCAGGAGGCCGGTGTGGTCCTCCCTGCCCTAGGAGGACCAGGCAGACGGCTGGCCCCCAGACTGGGGAAGGGCCAGACCTGCGGGGTCACAGCACCCACACCCAGATCACAGCACCCAGGTCCCCATGCTGGGGGTTGACTGAGCTGTTAGCAGGACGGCAGGCCTCCTGGGATAGCGACTCCACGTTGGGTCCTTCAACTCCCGTGAGGTGTCACAGCCCCATGGTCAAGGAGGGCCTCACCTCTTGCTCCTGTTCCTTTTGAATGGGAGGGGATTTTATTATTTTTTTAATTTTGTTTTTTTTAAAGATTTTATTTATTCATTTGACAGAGAGACAGCAAGAGAGGGAACACAAGCAGGGGGAGTGAGAGAGGGAGAAGCAGACTCCCCGCCGAGCAGGGATCCCGATGTGGGTCGTGATCCCAGGACCCTGGGATCATGACCTGAGCTGGAGGGAGACGCTTAACGACCACGCCCCTGAATGAGAGGGGATTTTAAAGCTGGGGGGCCCTGCAGCCGGTGTGAGAATGGCGGGGCAAGCAGAGGAGAAAGCCAGGGGGTAGTGGAGCTCCTGCCCCAAGCCTGCCTGAAGGGGGCAGTTGCCCCTGCACTAAGCTAATTTGCTTCCTTTATTGCATCACTATCAGTTTCACTTGGGCTTTCTAACTTGTAACAGAAAGCAAGCCCTCCAGGATTCTGGAGTTGGAGTACCTTTTACCCTCCAGATTCTCTTCCCGAGTTTTACTGTAATGTTCTGCCTCGATTTGTTCATCTGTGAAATGGGGACGATAGCAGCACCTACATCATAGGGTGGTTGTGGTGATTGCGAGAGCTAATACTCGGGAAGGGCCTGGAAGAACGCCTGGGGCAGAGTAATCTCTACGTAAGTGCCTGTGATTATTGCTGCCAGTCCGGTCATTGAAGCGCCTTGAGGCTGCCCGTGCGTGTCTGTGACTCAGCCCCGGGCAGCCTCCGTCTGTGGCCGGCCACACCTCTGGAGCCAAAATATAGAGAAACCTCTGAACTAGGGCTGGTTTAAATTTCCAATAATTTTTCAAGAATCGAGAACCAGATTTCCTCTGGGAAATATTAGTTCTTAGGTTTACAAAGTGTCTTGGTTGTAAATATCCATAAAAACGACATTTTGTTGGGCCCTATTTATTTTTAAGCTGATCAAAAGATACTAGCACATCTGACCATGTAAATCTGCCAGCTCCCGACTTCCCGCGTGGCCCTCGGCATGCCCCCCGAGCGGGGGGTGAGGCTGCTGGGGCTGAGGACGCTGAGCCGAGATGGGGGGCACCTGCCCAGTGTCCAAGGCACGCAGGCAGAACCAGGGCAGGTGGTGGCCCGGTCGGGGCAGACCTCCGAGTGGTCCCTGGGGCTGGGAGAGCGACGAGAGCGGCCGGTGGGGGCTGACTGCTCGAGGGGGGCGGAACTGGCTGGACGGAGCTGGGCTTCGGATGGTGGCTGAGAATGAGCCTGCGTGAACTGTTACAGGAGCACCTTCCGAGGAGCCGCTCCGAGGCCCCTGGTGCTCCAACTGCGACTCCCTTTCACTCCCCACGTGCTTCTCCTCCAGAAACAGTCCTTTCATCTCCCAGATGCTGCCTCCATGGAAGGGCCCCCTCTCCCCATCTCTCCTGACTCTATTTATGGGTCCGGTTCAGCCCACAGCCCCCCTCCCCGCGAGCTGCTCTAGCACTGAGACCACTGAGCACTTCTTTCTTTCTTGTACCCAAAAGCAAACATAATCTCCTCGAGGCAGAGCCTGTGCTGGAGATCCCTTGGCCCTCGGAGCACCTAGGACAGAGCAGGCACACAGCTTGTCACCTGGTCAGCGTGTCCCTGGTGGTGACAATCGACACAACAGTGACTGTCACTATTTTCTGCCTGCCCCAGGTGATAAGTCCCCTTAATCATGACCTCATTTAACTGTTGCCGGCTATGGGGTGGTTATACTCACTTTGGAGATGCAGACACTGAGGCTCGGAGACACTACGTGCCCAGCTAGTGACTCGCAGAGCTGGGACTGAAATCTGGGCCACCGTCCCATCCGGCCTGGCACTTCCCTCCGTGGCTGTGTGCAAAAGGGGAAAACAAACAGTGGGGACCGTTCCTGAAGTGACTTGGGTAATCCAGGAAGGGAGGGCAGCTGTTCAGGGAAACGGGGTTTGGGCGCTAGCTTTGATCCTCTATTTGAGTGTAGACGTGGCTCCGGACCTCGTGGCCAATTTCTGGATATTGATTTCTGCCTCGGGAACTACTGTGCTGTGCGAAATGCAGAAATCTTACAGGCATCTCTAAGCACCAGTGGTACAGGTGAATGTACACAGTTGGCTTGTACCTGGTATTGATCAGTGAGTGACACCTAGGCCCACAGCTCCACGTGGCC
Organism: Eumetopias jubatus; assembly: GCF_037043125.1. NCBI lineage: Eukaryota > Metazoa > Chordata > Mammalia > Carnivora > Otariidae > Eumetopias > Eumetopias jubatus. The sequence continues at coordinate 43,008,162 of NW_028274816.1, read as the reverse complement.
TCCGTGAAAACAAGGGCCAACCACCTGAATGGGCATCCATCTCTGCCAGGGCAGGCAGGGGTTTTAAGTGCAAGAGAGAGACCAAAACAAGAACGATGTTTGGGGGCCCTGGGGTGGGGGGCAGGGCTAGCTGGACACCGGGTGTCATAGAGAAGGAGTCCATCCTTGGGACCCGTGGAAAGGGCCCGAGGCTCCTCATATGGGGCAAAGCCTCACCTTCCCAGGTAAGCATCGCCCACTCTCGTTTGCTAGATGGCTGATAAATCAGGAGTTCTTCCTCACACATAGACACTCTCTGCGTTTTTATTCCAAACATTTAACTTGCAGAGTTGACAGAAAGGCTATAGATTTCCCCCCAAATATCCATTTGCCTTACCATTTATCTACTTCGATCTGAGATACAGAACATGATGGGTGCCCGAGGTAAATCAAGCATTTCCTGTCTTCCGAAATGGGTTTGCAAACGCTTATTTCATGCCATTACCATTTTTCTGTTTCTAACAGTAAATCAAAAAAGTATCGCCCATTCATCCACTTTAAAAGTAATGCCTTTCTTATGCGTAATTACACATACCCAGTGGAGATCTGTGTGTGTGCACTGTAAATCTACTCCTTTAAAAGGTTTCCCCTTAAGTACATTGGTGACATAAATTGGTGTAGAGCAAATTTATTTATTTAATAGGTTTATTCTTTTAACTGGTCTGATAACCATTACTGTTCACTGTTTGGTTTGGGGGGAGGAGAGAGATCTTATTAATTTATCTGATTTATTTCCATGGCAGGTATTTATGTAAAAGGGTTCCTCTGGAAATGAGGGTGAATGTAATTTATTGGCTTAGCAGGTTTATTCTTAACTGGTCTTCAGGCAACCCGCATGGTGTTCGCAGAACCTGGGAGAGTTTCTTAAAATAATCGAAGAGGGAGATGCTACAGGCCAGTGGGTGAGAATTTTGGAAGCCTGCTTTCTGACCAAAGTTCTTCTAAATGCTAAAATAAAGGAGCGCAAGTCACAAAACCTGAGATGATTGGAAAAAAAAAAAAGAAGGAAGGAAGGGGAGAGAGAGAGAAAAGAAAGTGTCTCAATAATAACATCCCCAAAATGTTTTGGCAAATTGAAGAGAAAAGAGAATCTGCTAATCAGGCCCGTGTAAACTTGTTCGCTTTTGTAAATCTTGTTTGTAGCTCCTGATGGTGTTGGAGTGAAAGCAGACAGGCCCAGCTGGTAGAGGCGAGGGAGAGAAATGCTGAATTTTTAGCAGATCAGGGTTATTTTTAGGCATTTAAGAGTATCTTTAGCTTCCCAGTAAATAAGTCCATCAGAAGGCCGTACATGAAATAATCAGAATGTAAAAGTACGGAACAGAAATCCGAGGGCCCCCTGACCTGGTGTGCATTGCAGGACCTCTCCGGCCTGGCACAGACCGGGGTGGGCCAGCTCCCTGCCCCCTAGCCAGGCTGCCCAAACTGGCCCGCAGCAGGCCGCAGGGGCGGCCTGGCCCCAGGCAGGCAGCTCACTGTCCTCTAATGCTTGCTCCTTCTCTGTCCTTGCTCACGGGCCAACAAGCCTGGGCTGGGGGCCAGGGAACACTGACCTTCTAGGGACTGGGAGCCTGGTGCATGGGGGACGGGGCTGAGAGCTGCATCGGGGACTGTGGTCTAGAGCTTGCCTGGGAGGAAGCAGACAAGGCTGTGCCATCAGGAATGAGTCTTTCTGGACAGGGAAGGGGGGGTGAGTCTCAGAGAATCTTTGGAATCTGAAAAGAATCTGAGGTCCTGAGTCCTGCCCTGCAGAGGCCCTGAGGCTGGTGATCAGAGGTGACCCATTTGCTGGGCCCACATATTGATTCAGAGCACCTGTTCATGCAGAACCAGGAGGCATATCAGAGCCTCCATTCCCTCCCCAAACTCCCAGGTCTCCCCTAGGAACACAGCACTGCGCCAGATGCCAGGCAAAGCAAGCAGACCTGATCCTCCAACACCTTTGTATCTGGTGACATGGACCACTCTGTACAAGAGAAAGATATGTAAGCCTGTGCTAGGCCCTGTGCTGGCTTTGGGGTGACACACCTTTTACAAACGGTGCTCAGGCCCTGCCCCCAAAGCGGGCTCCGTGTCTGGGGTAGATGAACAGACTGATGGTGACAAGACGGGAACATCCATGACACAAGGCAGCCGCTGACAAGGGCTGGGGAGGCCAGAGCACTTCTTTGAAACCTTCATCCAAACCTTACTCCTGTGACCTTGAAGCCAGGCTCACAGTAGGTGTTTCCAACGTTTTTGTTGAAAGTTGAGTGGCAGGCAGAGTGCAGGGTGGCATCCCTGGGGCACAGATGTGCCAAGAGGGACGTGCTAAGAGCCGTCCGTGTAAGACCACCTGTAGAGGGGCCCCGGCCCGAGGACCCCAGCCACTGCCGGGGCGGGGGAGGGCAGCCTCCATGTTGCTTCCAGGTGGCCCAGGACAAGGCTTGGTGACCTGCTGCTGTGCCTCTCTGTGCAGCTTCTACCTTCCCACAGCTGTCGCTGCCACACGTGCCAGAGCCTCGGAGTCCTGTGCCCGCTGACCCCTGGAGCGCCGGAGCAGCGGGCTTCCTGTCCGTGCTCTGAGGGCCGTCGGGGTGCTGTGCTTTAAAGCTCCCAGCAGGTTCTGTTCTGTAAATGTGTGCATCCAAACACCAGACAGGTTACAATTACCAGTAATAAGAAAAGAAGCCATGTCTTGGTCCCTGTTCCTCCCAGGGCCTGAGCAGAAACTGCTTTCAAGTCTGGGATGGTCAGATTCTCTCCTGAAGTCAGAGAACTGGCAAGATTCCCAGGGTCCTGCCCTGTCCTGCTGCGGATTTAAAGGCGATGTTCTGGGTAAGAAATAACAAAGTACCAACTGGACAACTCTGCAGTGCTTTATTATTTGTTTGCCTTAAATATCTACTTTCTTGTCTGAGCAACAGTGTAGAAAATGAGTGGGTCTTGTTCTTAGGACATCTCAGAGGTGCTGGCCCAGCCTCTGCCTCTGGTACCCCAGAGGTGGCAGGGGTGGGTGCCCTGTCTGCTCAGGGAGCCCTGGTTGAGGTGCTCAGCAGAGGGCCAGAGAGCCCAGCCAGAGAGACGCAGCACCCCAGAAGCGCCTCCATCCTCAGTACCTTTGCCCTGGCTCTTCCCTCTGCTCAGCGCTCCTCCCCAGATCCTCGTGTCTCCTTGTCACTTGGTGCTGAGTACAGATGCCTCCTCCTCAGGGACATCTTGGACCACCTGCTTCCCAGCATCTCACCTTGCTTTATTTTTTGCTGTGCCTGTACTGGTATCCGAAGTGTCCTCTCTGTTGGCAGAAAACGAGGGCTCTGGGGCAGGAGTGACCCCTCTCTACACCTATGGCTCAGACCCATGGTGGGGAGAGGGAACCCCCCCCCCGCCCACTCCAGTGCCCACAGCAGGAGGCCTGATAGAAGTCTGTGGAACGGAGGAGAGGGAAGGAACGACTCGCTGCAGAGGTGGCCCTGATGGGCACGTGGCTGAGACGGGCGAGCGGGGCTCCTGGCTGTGGGACCACCCATCCCTTGTCCTCTACCCCCAGAGATGCTGATCTAGCTCCCTGAGGTGTAAGTGTTGGCTGGAGGGTGAGTTTTAAAACTTACTGATTTCACTGTTATTGCCTTAATTCTCCGGTTTTCTGGGTCTAGAGGACAGGCCAGAGCGATAGGGACCTCTCTCCTGCTCCGAGTCTTTGCCGTGGCTCCAGCCCCTGCTTCCCTGTCTGGCCGCCGCCCATCTCTTTCTCCTCGCCTGCCCCTAATGGAACCTGTTCCCTGCCTGGCATTGCTCGGACGAGCCGCACAGCTTTCCTTTGAGAAACCACCTCTCTCCACTCTCAGACCCTGCCCTTGGGGTGCGGCCAGTAGTTGTATCCCATCCCCCTGCCCCAGAGCAGGCTTGCAGGTGGCCTGGGTTCCACCCAGCAGAGGGGAGGACCCCACGATTTGAGCCACAGCTGTGGCAACCCTGAGGATGGCTTCCAACCAAAAGGGTGAGTCCCTGGATCAGGCCGCTCCTGAAGCAAGCCTCAGCCACGGGCTTTTCAGTTATGATCGTGTTTCCCTCCATGCCGAAGCCAGCGTGCCTGGCCCCTTCATGCTGCTGGGAGGCCCCTGATGGATCTGTGCCTGCCCTCAGCCCCTGTTCCATGGAGACTTCTTTCCCTGTATACACAGAGCTCAGGGTGGTCTCGGCCATTCCCCAGGGAAGAGACGGTTGGAGACCCCATGAAAACAATAAGGGTGTGTGTGGGCTGGCGTGAGGTGGAGTTGGGGGCACTCGGAGCCCTCTGGCCCAGGAGCTTTGCCCTGCTACACCCCACTGCATTTGTCAGCTGGGTTATCAGAGTGGCCCTGGGGGAGGCACATGTGACAGAGATGCCAACAATTAGGTTTGTAAAGCTCCCTGTGTCAATTTGCTCTGAAAGCAGTGAGTACATCTTTGTCAGGGTAGAAGCTCATCTTCACACTCGGAAGCTATGGAGGGTAAGCATTTTAAGCTGCAAATATTGTTATTCATAATAGGTTGGCAAATATTTTCAGATTAAGCTAAGTGCCAAACTCTGGAATTATGACAGTGAATCCTTCGGCTTTCCGTGATCATTCTTCTCGCCTTGTTCTTAGGCTGGGAGACCCTCAGAGCAGGCCCTGTCCCTAGGGGCTGGGCGGTCTGACCTTCCCCCATAGCAGGCGTTCCCTCCCCACTTCCCACCCTGGGACAGGGTCCACGTGCTCGTGGACACCTCTGGGGGTGGGCCGTTCACACCTTCAAAGGCATAATGCATTCCACAGCTGGCCTGTTCTGAATCTCAGAAGATGCTCTGGGTTACATAACCCACTCTACCAGTCTTGTGTTTAACTATGGTGATGGCATGCCTCCGTGTAGTCGCCAAAAACCCTCCTCATGTGCTTACCGGGCACCTGACCCCTTTGCCAGGATTCAGAGGAGAAGGAAGTGTGACCCCTACTCAGGAGGAGCTCATTCCTGGGAAGTAGACGAGAGCACATGCAGCCCTTGTGTCAGATGGAAGAGGGGAACCGGGGTGCTGGCGGATCTCAGGGGATACCGAGGGTGGCCTCGAAGGATGGACACAGCATGAATCTGCAGAGTCGGGGGGATGGGGGGTGGCTTGCGGTTGCCGGGCCCTCCCCACAGACAAGGACAGGTGGTAGCATCCTTTTGCCCAGGGCGGGGCATGCTTGAGCGGCCACACAGGTGGGGGGGGCGGCAGGTTGGGGTCCGTGTGTTCAACAAACAGGCCGTGAAGGCAAGGCCTCACCGCGGTACTGCACTGCTGCTTTCTTCCAGGGGCTCCCTGTGCGCAGCCTCGGCAGCTCCCCGCCATCGTGGCTGCCTCCCACCTCTTGGGTCCCTCCTTGACCAGCCCTGTGATGGAGGGCTCCAGAACCGGGCCCTCCACCCCACCTGCTGCCCTCCAGCCTCCCTCCCCCAGAGCACCACAGCTCCGTCTCCCCTGGGGCTCCAGCTGAGACCTGGGAGTCATTCCTGACACCCCTTCTCTTCTGTGCCCACATGCGAACCGTCATCAGGTGGGGGCCCCGCTACAGCGCGTCTCATACCCCGTCTGCTCCCCTCCCCACCCGCTGCCACTCTGCTCCAAGCCTCCTCCTTGTTCACGGGCCTGGACCCCCAGCTAGCCTCCGGTCTTAGCTCCGGATGCCATACAAATATGCCACAGGGTGGGCGGCATGAGCAACAGAAACTTATTTTCTCCCCGTTCTAGAGGCTGGAAGCTGGAGAGGAGGGTGCAGCAGGGTCAGGTTTGGGTGGGAGCTCTCTTCCTGGCCTGCAGACTCTGCCTTCTCCCTGTCCTCACACGGCAGAGGGAGGGCAAACACTCTGGTGTCTCTTCTGATAAGGACACTAATCCCCTCACGAGGGGCCCACCCTTGTGACCTCGTCTAACCCCAATCACTCCCAAGGGCCTCACGTCCTGATACCATCATATTGGGCATTAAGTCTTCAGTATATGGATGGGGTTGGGTACAGACACTCCTTCAGTCCATGACACTTCCTCCCAGCCTCCCTTACTCCCCGCAGTCTCTGCTCCTCACATGGGGCCCTGTTTTAAGTCAGTCTGATCAGCTTTCCTGCAGGCCCCGACCTGCCCCCCCACCCCCGCCTAGTGGCCTCCCATAGCTTCTAGGACAAAGCCCCATGACCTAGTGGGTCCAGAAGGCCCTGCAGGCCTGGCCTGCCCCCTCCTGCCCCCGCTGCTCCTGTCTCCCCCTCACCCTCAGGACACGGAGGCACAAAGTGTTTAAGGGACTTGAGATAGTCATATAGCTGCAGTAACAGAAATGTGGAAACCGTGAACGATGGAGGCCCTGATTTTTCCTGCCTTCCCCCGTTCCCCAGGCCCTGACTCTCAAACCCTGAGAGGCAGCCCTTCACCCCGTTCTGCAGGCTGGCTCCCCCCCGCCCCCAGCCAGCTTCCACCTCTCGTGGACAATTCTCCCACCTCTTCCCACACCATCAAAAGCTCTCTCCTGTGCACAGTGCCTGTAGGACCATATGAGACAGGCACCTAATCAAATAAACACTCGGGGCTAATGGGCTGTTAGGAGCCAGTGGGTGACAGGGCCGCCACGGCAGGTCACACTCTTGTCTTTAACTGGGACTGTGGGGGGGGGGCTACCAGGTCTCAGTGAAGGACCGGCACAATGGTGGGGTTTGGGGTAACACATCAGACCCAACTGAGTGGTGATGGTATGTGATCAAAGGGTATTTTTCTAGCAACTCCTTGTAGTCTAAAGTTGATCTTGGTTACTCAAAGGAAAATAATGAAAGGAGACCTTTTTGCCCCTAAATGAAAGTATGTACTAGGAAAGATGGTCTTAATGACAGGGCTGGGCTTTGTCTCAATACGCCCACGTCCCCAGTGGGGCTCTGAGCGGCGGGACTGGATACCTGGAAGTCTGGACCCAAAGGGCATTGGCTGTGTGCAGACTGGCACCTGTAGGGAGGGGGTGGGTGGGGAACACGGGCAGGTTGGGTGAAACCGGCCTGGGTAGTGACTCAGCACAGCGACACCAGCATCTGTGTGACTATGGAAAACCCTCTCCCCGTCTGAGCTTCATTTTTACCCCATCTGATCAAGGGTGAGAGGCGGCTGCAAGAGGACACTGCTGCCCAATCTCAAGGACCCCCCCCCCCACATCTTACTTACTAGCTGAGTGAGTCCGCCCCTGAGAGTGCATCTGTAACAGGTGCCCGGTGCACCAGGAGCCTCGGGGCTCTGGGTACAAGGCCTCTCCAGCCACCTGCTTGGCAGCATATATAAAAAAGAAAAAGGGAGGCCAGTCGGGAGGGGCATGGCCAGCCCTGGGGTGCAGAGGAGGGCAGCCCCGGAGCCCAGTCTGAGGTCACTTTAGCTGTCGTGCCCAGAACTATTTCCAGTGTCACTGGGGCCCATGGAGATGCATTAGGAGCCAGTAAACATCCTGTTACCTGGAGGTCTCCTTGCTCAAAAGGCAAGGAAGAAGGCCTGGCTTCTTGGGAAAGTCTGTGTCCAGGAGAAAGGATACTGGCCACACAGATGAGAGGAACCCAGTCTGTGAGATGGTTATTTTCTTGCTACCCAAGGGGAACTTGACTCTGTGCGGTAAACCCTGGGCTCATGTGTGGGGTGCTGAGCTTGAGGAAGTAAGTCGCATGTAGACACTGGGGTGCTGGCAGGAAGAGGGGCCAGCACCCCAATCCCACCTAGGTGTTTGCTGAGCTCAGAACCTGCAGGCCCAGCAGAAGAAGACAGCTGGGGAGTGTGCTCCTGGGAGCCAGGAGGCTAACAAGGACACAACAATGGGTATAATCTCGTGTCAAAAGGTGGAGGACGCTGGAGTGTCCTGGGCAGGGAAGCTGGAAGGGACCACCATGGAGTAAGTCTGGGAAGAAAGATGGGGGCCTCTGCCCACCCCAGGTCCCTGCAGTCCCCTAAGAGTGAGGACTTCAGCAGGTTCCGAGGCTCCAGGAAAAGGAACATGGAGGATGGCGGGGGAAGGGGGCCCGGGATGGATGTGTAGATCAGAAGGCAGCTCTTGGTGGGACTGAAGGGGTCCCGGATTGCCCCTTGGAGGCGGTCTGTGGGTCCCAGAAGGGGCCAAGGTGATGCTGACATATCATTCCCCATAGAGAACCCTGAGGGGGTGGGAGCGGGGATTGGAGGCAGTACTTGGTAAAATGCAGTAATTTTACTTTTTCCATCATTGAAAGGCCATGGCCACAGAGAAGGGCTGGGAGACACAAACCTCACAGCCCAGAGCTGGCAAAACCACAGTAAATTATGATCATCGTCTCCAAGATCAAGTACTGAATCAACTTAAAACAAATCCTCCACTTTTTTAAGCCTTATTTTGTTAGAGCAGTTTTAGGTTTACAACAAAATTGAGTGAAGGTGTAGAGATTTCCCATTTACGCCCTGCCCCCACACAGGCACCCCGCCCCCCGGCGTTAGCCTGTCCCCACCGCAGTGGTGCATTTGTCACTCTGAATGAGGCCGGCACAGCGTCCTCCCCAGCATCCATGGTCTCCGGTTTGCTCTCAGTGCTGTCCATTCGAGGGGTTTTGACAAATGTGTCATGACCTGCATCTATTATTATGCCTCATACAGGGCATTTCCCCTGTCTCCAAATCCTCTGTGCTCCAACTATTCATCCCTCCCCTACCTCCCTTTTTAGGACCACTTTTTCAAAGACCCCAACCTTCACCTAATGCTCGCTGTTTTGAGTGTTAGGAATTGAGGAACTCCCAGGAAGCAGGTAGGAGGATTTTGACTCCAGGGTTGGAAACATTTATCAGAGAAGCTGCTGGTCTTTGACAAATGTCTCTCTCTCTCTCTCTCTCTCTCTCTCTCTCTCTCTCTCTCTCCTTGAGCAGACCTCACGGGGTCCCTGATTCCATAGAACTAGGAAACCTGGTGAATGCCAAGCTTCCTGCCAATTCCGCAGAAGAAAAGTCTCCACCTCTCCGCACAGCCCCATGGCTCCATCTGCTTAGAGAGCCCGAGAGCTCGCAGGGACCTTCCCCTGCCCAGCCCCCTTCAGTGACACGCACAGGGGAAGCAGAAACCCCCTCTTGTGTGCACGTGCCCACAGATGACTCAAACTTCATTTTCTTCTTGACACCAGACTTTCTTCCTGCCCAGCATGTCAGCACCTTGGTCTGACTGTAGCATGTTCTAAAATTCCACCAATAAAAAGGAGATGAGGGGCACCTGGGTGGCTCAGTAGTTGAGTATCTGCTTTCAGCTCAGGTCACGATCTCAGGATCCTGGGATCGAGCCCCGCACTGGGCTCCCTGCTCAGCGCGGAGTCTGCTTCTCCCTCTCCCACTCCCCCTGCTTGTGTTCCCTCTCTCACTGTCTCTCTCTCTCTCTCTCTCTGTCAAATGAATAAATAAAATCTTAAAAAAAAAAAAGGAGATGGGAAGCAAATCATTTATGAAGTGGGGCTGAAAATCCTGACAAAGGCCAAGCACTTCATGAAGTTGATGAAAATAGTGTTGGAGAGTTTCTGGGATCATGTGGAAAGCCCTGAGCCTCTGGCCAAGTTAGATCAGATAAGGATCAAAAGAAAGAAAATTGACAAAAATGTTGACTTGTAGGAGTTCAAAGGAGAATGATTCAAATATCAAATAGTTGAAGCCTCACATGTTTTTAGAAGAATGATATTTTTGTGATCACCTTGTGGAAGTCATAAGTAAGGGAGGCCACAGCATGTCATCATGCACTTTTGCCAGAAAAGCATTCTCCCCCTAAAAATAAAAGTTACGAATAATAATGTGAAAGTTATAAATAAAATATAATGAAATAAATAAATAAAATAAAAAAGTTACAAATAGAAAGTAGTCAATTCATTCTTTGTCCTAAGATTTAGAGCATAGCGGCCATAATAACCTAGATTTTAGTTAAATTTAGTAAAATATTGAAAACAAACTTATTTTCAGTAGTTGACAGATTCAATTTTGAAGACAATAACCAAATCATATTTTGTACCCATTTTAAGTGGCTTCTGTTTGGGGCTTTTTGTCAGGTTCTGAGTGAACAAAGATGTCCCAAGGAGTCAGATTTGTTGTTTGTTTTTGCTTCTGATTTTTTTAAAAGATTTTATTTATTTATTTGACAGAGAGAGAGAGAGAGAGCACAAGCAGGGGGAGCAGCAGGCAGAGGGAGAAGCAGGCTCCCCGCTGAGCAGGGAGCCCGATGTGGGACTTGATCCCAGGACCCTGGGATCACAACCTGAGCCGAAGGCAGATGCTTAACTGACGAGCCACCCAGGCATTCCTTGCTTTTGATTTTAATGAAAATGATAATTTATGACTGATCAGATTGCACTAAAATTATTAATGTATTTTTTCTAAATTTTATTTGGAAATTACCTTAAACCTACATAAATGTTGCAAAAATGGAACGAAGAACTCCTGTATATCTGTCCCTCACTCAGATTCTCCAGATGTTTTCATGTTACCACATCTGTCTTATAATGATCTCTTAATTGATAGATAGAAATATAGATGTATAATTTCTTTCCTGAAACACTTGAGAATAAGTTGCAGATCTACTTCCCCTTTCTTCTTATTTCTGTGTATATTTTCTAAAAACAGAGACATTGTCTTATACAACCATGGTTCAATTATCAAAATCAGGAAATAACTGCTGATATAATAGTGTTATCTAATCTATGGATCTCATTCAAATTTCACCATAAGTTGCTCTTTTTGACCTTGTGGGACCTACTGATGTCTTGGAAGAAGTTCCAAAGAGATGGAAATCCATTCATGTATTCATCCAACCAACCAACCAACCAACCAACCAACCAACCAACCAACATTTACTGACCCCTTGCCATGTGCCAGGGACTATGCAGTGGTTGGAAACCAGAAAGGAATCCTACATAGACCCTCTCCTCAAAATGATTTTATTAAACTAAGAATCAAAATGTCATGAATAAAATAACACCTCAGTACTCTCTATCACAATATAGTCTGAACAGCACAATGGTGCTCCATTATGACATTAGGCCAAGTGGACCTGGTAAGCAGCAAGTGGCAATCACTGGATATCCTAGTAAGAAGAAACGCCAAGGGTAGGAGGTATACCCTAGAAATATTCAGGGGACTGCCATATGGGTGAGGTTTTTTTTTTTTTTTAAAGATTTTATTTATTTATTTGAGAGAGAGAGAATGAGAAATAGAGAGCACGAGAGGGAAGAGGGTCAGAGGGAGAGGCAGACTCCCTGCTGAGCAGGGAGCCCGATGTGGGACTCGATCCCGGGACTCCAGGATCATGACCTGAGCCGAAGGCAGTCGCTTAACCAACTGAGCCACCCAGGCGCCCCTGGGTGAGGTTTTTAGAAGTCCCACTGGCCTGGGACATGGCAGGGCTCCTGTATAAGATAACGCATGAGCAGTGACAATTTTGTTGTATCATCTCCTACTGAGAAAGAAGCACAGTGCTGGGTGCACTCCTGGGAATCTAGGAGCAGCACACTTGGTAATATTTCTCTTAATCCGTTACTCAGATGACTTGGAAGCCTGCCATTTTTGAGGGAGTCCAGAGCAAGAGGGCTGTCCAGAAATCTGCCCTTCTACTAAGGTAGTGTGCCCTGGAGGAACCAATGGTGATAGACGCAGTACCCACTGTGATGGAGAAGCGTTCCATGTTGAGTCTCTGGCAAGCCCCAGTGGGAGAGTCACAGAGTACACCTTCAGGATTCTGGAGAAAGACCATTCCTTCTGCTCCAGAGAACTACTCATAGTTTGAAAAAGAGCTTCTGTTGTGCAACTGGGTCTGGTAGAGACTTAGTACCTACTCATCGGAGAGCAGTTACTGTGCTCTTGGGCTAACCATAATGAGTTGGCCATGGTCAGACTCATCGAGTCATTGATTGGGAGGGCATAATTGCATTCCATTAGGCAATGAAAATGGTGTATTCGGGATCAGGCCCAAGGAAGTCTAGCAGGAACATATAAATTATGTGGACAGGTGGCCTAGACCCTTAGATCATCTATCTCTGATGCAATGACACTTCTCCCTCAGCTCACACTTATAGCCTGCTATGGTCTGAATGTTTGTGCCCTCCCCCTAGTTCGTATATTGAATACCATCCTAACCTCTAAAGGTAATGGTATTAGTAGATAGGGGCTTTGGGAGGCCATGAGGATGGAGCCCTCATAATGGGATTAGTCCTCTTATAAAAGAACCCCAGAGAGCTCCCTGGCCCTTTCCACCATGTAGGGACACAGGGAGAAGTTGACGGTCTGCAACCCAGAAGAAGATGGTCACAAGACACCGGAACTGCTCGCGCCATGAGACTGGACTTCCCAGCCTTCAGAACTGTGAGAAATAAAGGTTTGTCCCTGATGTTTTGTTATAGCAGCCCAAAAGGACTAAGATATGGTCTTGAGGGCACATGGTGGGGTGGGGGAAGGATGTGCCTGTGTCCCGTTGATGGAGGAGGAGAAAACATGGACCTGGTTCAATACGTGGGCACTAAGTAAAACTATTGCCCTCAGGCTGGGACAAGGGTGGCACATAACTTGGGTGAAAAATATATCAGTGGTGAAGATAAATGTTACTGTAATATTTAAAAAGTCAAAATTAATGCAAAAAAATCCATAATGAGTAAAATACCAAAATTTGCAATAAACACCAGATGAGTAACAGTACTGGGCTGGGCTATATTTGAGGTTGAGGCAAAAGGAAAAATCAGTGATATTAATCTATGGAAATGGGCACAGGTACACCAATTCTTGGATTTATGGTAAGGCTCCTCCACCCCAGAAAGCATCTTCTGCAGAGGAGGCACTTGGCATCCAGGTAGATAAGATGATTCCTCCTGTGGATCCATCGTCAGCCACCCCACCGCTTGGGCAATAAATAGTTTCATGAATGGCATGACCAAGTTGACCAAGATCAGGCTATACATGGGCCCAGCATCATGAGTTCCCTCTTATTATGGATGATCTGGCTACTGTCACTGCTAAATACCTTATCTGCCAGCAACATAAACCAATACTGGGTCCTCCATATGACACCATTTCTTAAAGAGACCAGGCCACTGGTGAGAAGTTAATTATATCAGATTCCTTCTGCCCTCGAGGAAACAGTGATTAGAGTTTGCCAGAATCCACACTTATTCTAGAGATGGATTTCCTCCCCTGCCATAGTGCCTTCACCAGGATAACCATCCAAGTACTTACAGATGCATGGTTTATTGGCATGGGATTCAAACATTGCCTCAAGCCCAGGGATCTCTTTTTTAGCAAAGGAGGTAGACAATGGGCTCATGACCACAGGATTCATCCAGAAGCAGCTGGCCTGATAGAAAATCAGAATGGCCTATTACAAGGCCATGAAGGGGAAAACTTGGGGACAACAAGCTATGTAGCTGGGGTGCTATCCTTTAGACTACAGTGTATGTGCTAAACCACACGTTGGTCCTATGTTCCCAGCAGTGGAAATAGATGGGTCCAGAAACCAAGGGGTGGGCGTTAGAGTGACTTCTCTCATCATCCCTTTCAGTGACTGACTTGAGAAATCTGTGCTTCTTGTCCCCACACCTTGGGTGGCGCTCTGGTAAATTAGTGGTCTTGGTTCTTGATGAGGGTGGAGGGAGTGGAGGGCACACTCTTCCACTAGGGGATATCATAAATGTCACTGAACTTAAAAACATAACTACAGCCTGGTCACCTTGGGTTTCTCAAGTAAGTGGGCCAGAGTCGGGGGGTGGGGGGAAGGAATGGCTAGCACAACTGGATTTCTGCTTGCAAAAGAATGAAGAAGGACCCTCCACCTCACGCTATACACATAAATCAACTCAAAATGGGTCAATGACCTGCATATAAGAGGTAAAACCATAAAACTTTAAAAAGAAAAATAGGGCTAAGTCTTCATGACCTTGGATTTGGAAATGGGTTCTTAGATTATGACACCAAAAACATGAGCAACACAAGAAAAAAATAAATTGGGCTTCATCAAAATTTAAATGTGTACATCAAAGGACATTAGCAAGAAAGTGAAAAGATAATCTATGGAAAAGAAAAAATATTTGTAAATCATATATCTAATAAGAGTTTAATATCCAGAATACAGTTGACTCTTGAACAATGTAGGGGTTAGGGCACCGACCCACACATAGTTGAAAACCTATGTATACTTTTTTTTTTTGAAAGTTTTTTTTTTTTAAGATTTTATTTATTTATATTTGAGAGAGAGAGAGAGCCAGGGGCAGAGCAGAAGGAGAGGGACAAGTAGATCCCACAAAACTTAACTACTAGTATCCTGCTGTTGACTTCACCAATGACATAAACAGTCGATTAAACACATATTATGGATATGTATTATATACTGTATCCTTACAATAAAGTAAGCTGGAGAAAAGAAAATGTTATTAAGAGAATCAGAAGCAAGAGAAACTACATTCGTAGTACTATAGTGCATGTATAAAAAAAAAAAATCCATGTGGGGGCACCTGGGTGGCTCAGTCGGTTAAGTCTTTGCCTTCTGCTCAGGTCATGATCCCTGGGTCCTGGGATTGAGCCCCACATTGGGCTTTCTCCCTCTGTGCTCACTCTCTCTCAAATAAATAAAACCTTTTTATTTTTTTATTTTTATTATTTTTATTTTTTAAAGATTTCATGTATTGATTTGACAGAGAGAGACACAGCGAGAGAGGGAACACAAGCAGGAGGAGTGCGAGAGGGAGAGCAGGCCTCCCGCCGAGCAGGGAGCCCGATGTGGGGCTTGATGCGGGGCTCGATTTCAGGACCCTGGGATCACCACCCGAGCCGAAGGCAGACGCCCAATGACTGAGCCACCCAGGCGCCCCTAAATAAAACCTTTAAAAAAAAAATCCACATGGAGGTGGACTCACACAGTTCAAAAGTGTGTTTTCAAGGGTCAGCTGTATATAAAGAATTCCTACCACTCAACAACAGAAAGACAAACAACTCAATTGGAAAATGGGCAAAGGACTTAATAGATATGTCTCTAAAGAAGATCTACAAATGCCCAATGAGCACATGAAAAGATGTTCAACACCACTGGTCCTGAGGGGAATGAAAATCAAACCATTAACAAGACACCACTTCACACCCATTAGAAAGGCTAGTATAGAAGAAAACACAGAACACGTGTTGGTGATCATGTGGAGACGTTGGAGCCTTGTGCCCTGTTGGTGGGAATGCACTCACAGCTGCTTCGGAAAACAGCAGTCTGGTGGGTCCTCAAAAATTTAAAAATAGAATAGCCAGAGATTCCATTCGCAGGTATATATCCCAAAGAATTGGAAGCAGGGACTCCAACACATACTTGTATGCCAATGTTCTCTGCAGCACTAGTCACAATAGCCCAAAGGTGGGAACAACACAAGTGTCCATCAACAGATAAACGAACAAACAAATGTTGGTTGACACACAGTGGCATATTATTCAGCCATAGAAAGGAATGATATTCTAAGACATGCCATGACACGGATGAACCTTGAAAACACTATGCTGATTAAAATAAGCCAGCCACAGAAGGACAGATATCGTATGATTCTGCTTATATGGAATATCTAGAATAGGCAAATTCATTGAGACAGCTGGTAGATTAGGCTACCAGGGCCCGGGGGAAGGGGGAAAGAGGAGTTATTGCTTAATGGGTATAGGGTTTCTGGTTGGGTGATGGAAAAAATGTTTTGGAAATAGTGGTGATGCTTGTACAATATTGTGGACATAATACCATTGAGCTGTATACTTAAAAATAGCAAATTTTGTGCTATGTGTACCTACAACAGTGAAACGTAGCGATTACAGTAGAGTGAAAATCAACCCTGATTATCATGAAGGATAGCGGTGTTGCTCCACAATGAGGGCGGGCCGGGCATGTCTCGACTCAGGGGAGTCACTGGGGCATCTCTTGGCGAGGTAACTGGGCAACTGAAGCAACCATGGGCTTAGAGCAACTAAGGACTGAGAACGCTCCGGGTGGAGGTGTGGTCACCTCACCTGGCACAGGGTTTAGACAAGCTACAGTGCTGGCCAAGAGGGAGGAAATCTAGAACGGTTGGAATGGGAGGGAGATGATGACTATCACTTGTGGCTCCAGGGCCATCTGCAGTAAAGATTTTGGCTGGTCTCTGCCTTGAAGACTTGGTGACAGATTGGAGTTAAGGCGGGGCAGGAGTGGATCTGAGGGGTAGGAAGGTGGATTGTCTCAGACATGTCTTAGGCACTGGCCCATTTTCCCTAGGCCTCAATGCCAGTTGTACCTGTGGTGCAAGCCTCAGCTTACCTTGCGCCGATAGCACCTTGCCTCAGGGGTGTTTTTGCTTTTGGCCCCCGGGTTTCCCTAATGCCATGGCAGGGGATGGCGGGAAGAGCCCGTTCCGCATGCACCGCGGCCTAGAAGTGCAGGAGATTGTCATTCATGGGAACCTTGAGGAGTGGGGACCGGGTGGATAGTGGGAGTGGAGGGGGGTGGGGGGCGGGGGGCGGGGGTGGGTGGGGGGACTAGGTTGGAGGGCCGTGAGGAGATGGGGTGGGGGTAGGCAGAGAATTCTGGGAGGCCTTCCCCAGGCAGCTGGGAAGTCTGCACAGGGCTGAGCCCCGGCTGCCTACAGCAGTGAGCCTCCAGCCTTGATAACGCATCCTTGCACGGGCTTTCCCCCCTTCCCTTGTGCCACTTCTTCCCGTTCCTCATCCCGGTCCCTAGTGTAGCCTCTCAAAGAAGCCATCCTTGTTCACGGCCTTTTCTCAGGCTCTGCTTTGGGGGAAGGACCTAGGTTAACACCGTGTCTCCAAATTCCAACTCCCTCTGGAAAAGCACTGAGGTAGACGAGTGGGATTTCGGTCCCTGTCAGGCGAAAAAGGATAAGAACACAAAGTACTTAAGATACTTGTTTATCACACAGACGTGGTTCTGTAACCGGCAGGCGGTCTTGAAATTCTGCGGAATCACAGGATGTGCCTAGTTATCAGATTGGGCATATAGAGACTAATTCCATCATGGCAAAATGGTGAAGAGAGAAGTCATTGTCGCTGTACAGTTCCCACTAAGTGACATGCTTCCTCTGTTGGATTACAATCCCTAGCAGCGCCTTGAGCTCTCGGCAGCGCCAATGCTTCCCGGATTTCCTGATCTCTAGCTCCCCCTCGTGGTGTCTCCGATTCACGCTCTGAGTTTAGCTGTGAAGCCTAGAATCTGGCTTCCACAAAACTAGGATTAGGGGAAATTTGTTGTAGAAGCTACTTTTAGTGCTTTTTCTCTAAAGAGAAGTCATCAGGTGTTTGAACAGAGGTGCTACCTCTCTGTTTAGAATAAATTATCATGTCTTATGCTTTGTTCCTCCAGCAAATAACTGTTGAGTGTCCAAGTGGTCTGTAGAGCATGAGATTTCGATTGAAAACGCACCACCTTTCCACAGATGAACAGCTAAGGAGGGAGTTAAACCAGGATCCAAGCAGGTGTGTGCAGGGGAGACAGATGCCACTGTTTGCTTCAATCCCAAATCGGAATTCATCATCCTACCTGGCTCAGGAGCAGATATGGGGAACATATGCTCTCTTTATAGTTTGCCCACGATCAATCTCAGTGCATCAGTGCAGGGTGATGAGAGCTGTCCTAAACGTCTTATAAAACAAAAACACAACTTTGCTTTAATCAGGGCTTAGCAGCTTTAAATTTAGTGGGGTTAAGTCTTTAGCACACTCCAGTGGGGCTGATTCTCATACACTTCGGGTAATTCATATGCATGAGAAGACATTATCATTCTTGGTGCAGTTTTGAAAGGAGGTATTAAGGGTGAGAATTTGATTTTAAGTGATGGGAAGAAAAAAAAAAGGTGTGAATTTAGCTCTAGACTCTGCAGAGGATAAAAGAAGATGTTATATTTCTGTTTGAGACGTTGCGAATCACTCCAGAATGCCTCTGACCTTCTCCCTCAGTCCACCTGTCCACAAAATGGCTGGGATTCACTCTGTTGTGCCACCTCTCTGATAGTCTTTGGAGAACAGACAATCTTAGAAAACCCCTCAAATCACTGCATGGACAATAAGTTGTTCTGCAAAGTGATGGTATATATAGAATACTTTTTAAAAGCTACTCAGGATTTGGGGTGCCTGGATGGTACAGTCATTTAAGCATCCAACTCTGAGTTCCCATTCAGGTCATGATCTCATGATCTCGAGGTCCTGAGATCGAGCCCCATGTCAGGCTCCACACTCAGTGGGGAGTCTGCTTGAGATTCTCTCTGCCTCTCTCTCTGCCCCTCCCCACTCTCTAAAATAAATAAATAAAATCTTAATAAATAAATAAGTACTCAAGATTTGTCAATTTTCTCAAGATGATATTTTCTTTGTGTTAATCAGCGTCTCGTGGGCATGTATGTATATCTATGAATAGCTAGAATTAAAAATTTCTAGTAAAAAAAACATAATTGACTAGGATGCTTGTGTCTTCTAAGAGGAAGGGGGTGTTGCATAATTCATTATGGGAATACAATAAGCCATTATACCCATAGCTGCCCTCCATTTAGAAGAAAGGTGGGCACCAAACCTAAAAAGGCGACCACGCTAAAGGTAAGGTGATAGTTTGGAGCTTTGGACCCCCAACTGCTGACAGCTGGTGTGAATGAAAATCTAACAGACACCAGCTACGAACGGGGAGAGTGCAGCAAGAGTGTGGGAGTGCACTGAGGCTGGCCCATTGGGAAGAGAGTAGTAAGGTAGGGAGAGCCTGGCTGAGCCCCAGAAACTTTCAAGAACAAAGAAGTCTCAATATTCTCTCTCAGGCCACTTGGTGGCTCATGCTGTCACATCTCACCCTCTCTGGTCGCTGCAAACCCTCAAAGTCTGGGACACCAAGCACTTTGTGTTAGAGTCGCTTTGGGGACGTCCTGGGAAGATCTGGACTCCCCATTCATTCGGGCCTGGCAAGCGGAGCAGAGAGGATTTCTGCCGCAGGAGCTGAGACAGGAAGCTGAAAGAGGAACCAGGAGGACACAGGCTCCTGGGGCTCCCGCTCTGTCCCCCCATCCCTCTCTGGCAGTCTTTAGGACTCTGTGCTGACATTCCACTGTAAGTGGACTGAGAGCTTCAGCCACTTTTATCTATTAACGTGAAGGGTGACTTCCATTAAACCCGAAAGACCTGGAGACACGAAAAAGGCTGATTAGGTATTTAACAATTATTATTAATGATAGTCACTAGTGAATATCAACTTTGTACTAGTCATTCCTTAGGTGCCAAAGATATAGGAGTAAAGGAGATATAGTAAGTTCCTCTCCTGTGGATCTTTCATTCGGGAGGGGGAGTTGTGCAAATGAGAGGTGCTCCATAAGGGGTGTGATGCTATCAAAATTCTGTCTTATCCAGGCTGTTTTTCTACTAAAGGTTTCACTTGCAGCCACCTCATTGCAATGCATGGGTCACTGCAGATTTCTGATTTCTGATGAAGGTGTACGGATCCCCAACTATGGCCCTCAGGGCTTGCTGTCCTTCCCGAATCCCCCAAGTGACAGCATCACCTATAGTCCTCTCTAGAGCAGTATAGCACCAGCTGCCAGCCATTTGTCTCCTTATGTCTTCCCTCTCCATGACCTAAGAGACCCATGATGAGGAATCTTCTCTCTCTTCACTACTGTTCTATTCCCCAATCTGGAAGGGGGCCCTGATTCCATGTTTGTTGGACAGATGGCTGGTTTGGCTGTGACATGGGATACCATTAATAGCAACTGACCACTTGGTTTGAATTGACTACAAAGACAAATAAGAAATAGTGGCTTTAGCCACATAGTACTCTCCTCTGGAGCCTCAAAACACCCCTGCCAAATAGTATTAATAATAACTACTTGTGGTAACCAGTCTCCAAGAGAGCTCTCAATGATCCTCACCTGTTGTATTCGTACCTTTGTGTAGTCCTTGCCATACATATTGACAAATGCTGGGCTGCATGACCCATAGGATGTTGAGGAAGTGATAGTGTGAAACTTTCAAAGCTAGATCATAAAGAGATGTGGCTTCCGCTCTGTGTCTTGGATCATTTGCTCTGGAGGAAGCCCACTCCTTCGTCATGAGGATGCTCAGGCAGCCCTCTGGAGCAGCCCATGTGTGGAGAAGCTGAGGCCTCCAACAGCCATATAAGTGTGCCATGGTGGAAGTCTATCCTCCAGCCCCAGTCGAGCCGTCAAATGACTGCAGCCTTATGACCCCAGCTGGAACTGCCCAGGCAAAGCATTTCCAAATTCTTGAGCCATAGAAACTGTGAGATGTATGAGACCTTTATTGTTGTCTTAAGCCACTAAGTTTTGAATTAACCCAACATGCAGCAATAATCACAGATAAGGTGATGTTGGTGTTGATTCTTGATCCAACGATTGACATTTCCTCAGTCTGGTATATATTTTAGAAAAGGAATTTTAGAAAGTGTTACATTTTTTAAAATTTGCAACGTAAAACCTTAGCCTTCCCAGGACATGGCTGCCCCCAAGCCTCCTATACAGATTCTGGAGTTTCCCTTCAAGAAAAGCAGGCTGAGTAAAGTGAGAGCACTGATGGTTTACTTTATTCCCACAGTCAAGGTGGACAGCAGGAGTTGTCTATCTGACTCAGAGGACTGACGCCAGGATCTGGCTGGGAGGAGACCATCCCTTTGCCCACTGTGCATCCTCCTCCAGGCTCTATTATCTCAATAATACAGGAAAGGAAGACTGTATGTTATGTAAATAAGACAAAAATTCAGCCACAATTCAGTTTTACTGAAATGGCATGCAAATTACTTGCTGGACCTTAGCAGAAAGCAGCCCGGTGAAAAGGCGGGGCCTTGGGAGCGTGGTCACATTTCTTCAAAAACCCCCACACACAATGTTCCACTAGGGCTTCATTACTTGTCAGGTGCGCACTGGACTGGCTGGGCCCTTTGTCTTGCTTGCTTTGCTGATGTGGCAGCCAGTGTGGCGCCCTCCCCTGCTGGAGCAGATGGGCCCAGGGCCTTTGTTTTCAGGGTGAAGCAATGCGGGCTCCCCCCAACCCCGGTCCCCAGGAGCTGGGGCGTGGGGGCCTCCACTGTGGTCCCCCTCTCCCTATGCCAATGTCTTCCCCAGATTGTCTGCTTCCTTATCGGAAGCTGCTTGCTCCCACCATGTATGCGCTGTAATTTTCGAGGTTCCTGGAGATGTTTTGAGGAGCTTAGTTGAGAGAAATCCCTTGGCAACTCAGATCGCTCTGCGCACAGCCGACTCTGGCCTGGCCGCCACCAAGGCCACCAAAAGGCATGGGCCTCTGATCCCTGGGACAGGGCGCTGAGGGCCCTGCTGCTTGCTGACCTGGGCTGGCTGCTGGCTTGGGCTTCGATAGCAAAGCCTGATGGCGACTGAAAAGAACATCCTGCGGTGGGGACTTTGACCAAGGAAGGGGGAGCGAGTGCTCAAGGCCAGGCACCTGCGGGAAGCTTGGTCATGGTCAGAGGAGGGGGCCTGGTAGAAATGGCTACTGGGGGTGCTGGATGCTCTCTGCATCGCTGAATTCCTGACCCACGGAAATTGCCAGAGATGATACCTGCTTACCTTCCCACACCTTCACCTCAAACTCCCCATCACCAGGGCCTGAGTACTGAGGTGAATGGAGCATTGTTTACCCCAGTGGCTAAGCCATGGGAACCCATGGTAATAGGGTGAGTCTGGGCTCTCATAACAGGAAAGGGATGTGTGCCAGGAGCCCCCTGTCCCTGCTGGTTTCCATCCTGACGTCAGGCACGTGCTCCCCCAAGGCAATTGAAATTTTGCAGTGGACAGCCGGCTGTGGGATGGGAAAGGGGGTGGAGGAGAAGGCAAGACCCCAGGTACCCCCCAATGCTGCTGAACCTCGAAAGAATGCTCTGTGAATTCCAAGGTGCCTCTCTTCTAGGAGCTCCAACTATGGGATCGTTTTCATGTTGGAGAATTCCTAGAACATTCTCCTGTCTTCTTGTCTCCATATTCATAATGTGTGCGTGTACTTTACCCCCCTCAGCCTCCCTGCCTTCAAAGGCCCTCAGCAGCCCCCACGACAGTGGCCTCCATCCCATCCCTGCGAGAGAGTGTGCTATGGAGAGAACAGAGGCCGCGAGGAGTTTTGCTCCGATTCTGTTACTGACAGCGTAACCACGGAGAGTCCTTTCCTCTCTCTATTTCTTGGGGAGCCCAAGAAATCATCTGGAAACCAGGGCGCCTAGATTTTAGCTCCATCTAGTTAAAGACTTGGGGAGCCTCGGCTTTTCCCAGGGCTCAGGACCTGTGACCCCATCAGCAGTTCTGGGCTCTAAGCTGAGAGTGTGTTTCACCCGGGACGTGTGGAAATGGTGGCTGGTCTCACAGGTGGCTCTGTGTGTGGCTATTTGGGAATTTTCATGGTCCTTAAATCCTTTCATTATGGAGAGGTCCCCTGGGCCTAAAGTTAGATTTGATATCCAAGATTTGTGGACCTTCCTGGAAGTGGTGACTTCCTGGCAGCTAAGACCATCATGCTGGAGTCAAGGAACATGTTTCCAGATCTAGGCTGGGCTTCCAACAGCTGGGAGTCCGACACCAGTGAATTAAGGGGGTACTCCTGCCCCCTCCCCCCTCCCCTCTTCTCCCCACCCACAGAGGATTACCATCGAAATAGGATGTTACTTAACTGAACTGTGCCTCAAGTATCAAGGTCTCTATTGTATATTCACTAACATTATTTACTCCTTCTTGAAATATTGTTTATCAGGTTCATTCAATACAAGGTCTCTGGGTATTTCTTCAGCAATTAAAAAAAAATTCAGTACTATGCACTGAATTATGTGCCCCCAAATTCATGTTGAGGCCGTAAGCCCCAGTGTAACTGTCTTTGGGCATGGAACCCATAAGGAGGTAATGAGGGTTCAAGGAGGTCATAAGGTGGGGCCCTGATGTGATAGGATTCATGTTCTCAGAAGAGACACCAGAGACTTGGATCCTCCATCCCCACCACAAACACAAAGAAGAGGTCCTAAGTGCCCACCGCAGGATGGCAGGCCTGCAAGCCAGAAGATCTCTGAATGAATCCTGCCTGGCCAGCACCTTGATCTCGGGCTTCCAGGCTCCAGAACTGTGGGAAATCAGTGTTGTTTAAGCCCCCCAATGTACGGTAACTTGTTATGGCAGCTTGAGCAGACTAAAGCACACACATACAACAACGCAGCTAGTAGGTTAAAGAAACCGTGTGCACCACATGCTAACAACATACAAACAAATAAACACCAGGGGGACTCAGCCACAGTCTGTACTGCAGCAAACAAACAAACAAACAAACACCAAAAGACAAAAAAAACCCACCCCGCATTCTGCCATTGAACAAAGTCTTGAACACACCAAAGTTTAATACAGAAAACAAAAACAACCAAAGCAGCATTAAAGTAGAAATTACTCGGGAAAGAGAATTTCCGTCCTATGAGCAATTTGAAATAAAAACTTCAGAATCATAATAGTGACTCTACCATCATTTTCTGTAATAAAATATCTATTATAACTGGTTTGACAATACAATAAAAGTCCTATTGTTCCAGAAACTGTATTCTAACTGAAACAGGATAATTATAGAAGTACCTGCATGAGAATTGCATGTTCAACAGAACCATTGAAAATCATTCTTCTCAGACTGAAAATAAGTCTTCCAGGTACAGAGAACTCTTCAGTGAGATCTCAAATGGAAGACAAGGTGGCTGTTTTATTTTTTCAAATCTTTTATAGCAGCTTAACCTTCCAGAGCCCCCTCAGGGCATCTGTAGCTCGTCTCCAAGCGCCCATCCGGATCTGAGTTCCACACTTACTTGGAATACTAAAATCTGATCGTAGATTTTGAAGTGGGGCACCTCTCTATTCTTTCAACAAACAGATTTTAGGGTGAATCTCAGTTCTATCAAGTTCATTTTGTAAATTCTAACTTGGAATCTCTAGCTTTTAGAGCAGCAGACCCCTGGAACATTCTGCAGAGATCCAACCGTGCGTTGAAGACGATCTGGTACTGCCGCTCCCCCTGCCTTGTAGTTTACAAGGCACTTTCCTCTCTGGCCCTCATCCGTCCTCACAGCAATCCCAGGGTGTTGAGAGCAAGGATTCCTATCCTCATTTCATAGCTGAGGAAATTGGGGACCGTCTGCACAGAAGCAGGGGCAGGGGATTTGTCTGGAAACTGCATTTGCACTGTGAGCATGCTGTTCTTACTTAGTTCGTCTTCTTTATTTGATGTGGCTTTGGGGAAACTGACAAAAGAGTAGGACCCCAGAGGGCCTGTCAGCTGTCCCTTGTCACCTGACTACTGACTTCTGATGCTCCATCCCAGTAACTTGACGCTTGCAGGGCTGGGAACCTGGAGGAAATTCACGAAGCAGTGATGGTGGCGGAGGGACCAAGGGAATGTGCAGGGAGGAAATAATAATAATAATAATAATAAATAATAACGCACCATGGCAAATATGTCGGGGGAGGCGCTAAGTGATGACAAGGGGACAGGGTAGCTGTCTAAAAATATTTGAAGGATGTAAACACCGATTATTTAGAAGAACAACGATGAAGCCCAGGACAGGCTCATTACCAGTCCCAGAGCCAGCTTGTCTGGCAACAGCCCTTGCAGAACTAAGCTCCTCCATGACCAGAGGCAGGAGGCTCTGCGCACAGTGACTTTGACGCAAGGCATGGGCTGAGTCTGCTAGTTTCCTTGTACCAGCAAGGACCATGTGCACACTCAACATGCTTATCATCACGGCTGGTATCTGTTGACTTCCTGGTGTTTGGGGTTGAATTGTGTCACCCCGAACAGATATCTGTAGTCCTAATCCCTGGTACTTGTAAACGTGACCTTATTTGAAAATAGAGTCTTTGCAGATGCAATCAAGTTAAGATGAGGTCTGTAGGGTGGGCCTTTATTCCAATATGACTGGTGTTGTTATAAGCAGAGGGAAACTGGGGCACAGACACAGACACACGGGGCCTGCCATGTGATGACAGGCGCAGAGGCGCTGCTGCAAGCCAAGGACTGCCAAGGACTGCCGGCCACTCCCAGAAGAGGCAAGGAATGATTCTCCCCCACAGATTTCAGAGGGAGCTTGGGCCTGCCAACTCATTGGACTCGTCTCCAAAACACAGACAATAAAGTCCTGTTTTAAGCCCCCTAATTTGTGGTCCTTTGTTATACCACCCTAGCAAACTAATAGATCCACCTGATATGTGCCTGGCAGTGCACTGAACATCTCACATCTGAAAGGAATGGCATGCATCCTGGGGAAAAGCCTGGAGGCAGGGGAGACCTCCTCTACCCCCAGCGCTGCGAGGAAGGGGTTCCCAGGCCCACTCTGTGGGCTGGAACCTCTCCTGACACCAAACCCTGGCTCTATGGCTGCCTTGGGGCAAATGACTGGCTGCAAGTCTGGATCCAGATCCCTGGGAATCCCTAAGCACAAGACTGTGGTGCCTCCTTAGAGGTAATTTAAAATACAAACAACACTGACCGTAAGATTTTAGTTTTCAAAATGACATTAAGTTTACTCATATGCTTTAATTAAGAGGTCGCAGGGGTTTATGTGTGTGTACCCTGTTTGTGGGATCATCCAGCCCTGGGTCTGGGTGGGATTATCCTGAAAAAGCCATTAGGAGCTGGCTAACTGGAACTCTGGAAAAGGTGGGGGGGAACAAGGCGCTGGCCTCAGAGGGCCGCATGGCCCCCGGGCTGCACTCCTTCACATCCAGCCTCTGCCCTCTACCCCAGCCCAGACGCATTCTAGGTGGACCTTGCACCTTGCATTTTCCTCAAGCCTGGAGAGGCTTTCTGGGGACCCTGTTTCCCTTTGGCCTTTGATTCGGGATCTCTGACCCTTAGGCCAAGAGATGCTCCTCCCTCCCCTCAGCAGGCGCAGGAGAGAGCCCAGGGACCTTGGGAAGCCTAAGGTGCTAAGTTAATGTTTGGTGAATGTACGGGCCAAAGTCCACTGCTGGTTCTGTGAACAGAGCCTCGAATACTGGGGGATTCTTGGACCCCCAGCATCGTGGGCTGGGGATGGTGGATTGTGAAAGTGGGAGTGGAATCCGAGTTCCTGCCTCTCTGGGCACATGAGGCTCACATTTGGGACTCTGGAGATGTTTTTCATTTTCACACCCTATGATATAAACAAGAGTAATCTAGATCCCTACATATTACCTCCTTTAGTCTTCAGAATAACCCTTTGAGGTGGCACTATTGTCATTTCCCAAATGAGGGAACTGAGGCATAGAGAAGTTTCATGACTTTCCCGAGGTCACCCAGCCAGATCTAAGGACGGTAAGCATCATGACAGCCCTGTCTGGATGCTGGGCCAGTGCACAGTCACCATGATGGGGGCCCCACTGTGCACCCCACATTCACAGGACCTGCTCTGCGGCAGGCCTGGGTGTCACTAGGAGACTGTGGTACATTGATGGGCTTCCGTGTGTGCAACCATTTTATGACTCATTCATATCAGAATGAAGGTCCCGGGTTGCTGACAGGTGCAAAGTTGGCTGGACTTCCTACAGCTCACCTTCTCTGGAGGGCCCCGACTTTGCAGTTTCTTTTCCTTCCAGCATCTTTCCTGCCTACCAGTGCTCCCCTCCCCACCTCTGGGGGAGTCAGCGGCCCAATTCTTTAAGGAGTCGCCAGAGGGAGCTGCCCACAGAGCAATGGGAGAATCTCCCCCAGGCCTGAGCCTGGAGATGGCTGAGCTGTTCTTAGCCTCAGTGAACTTTCACTGTTGAAAGTCACCCAAACTCAAGCAAAAGCTCCTGTTCAGAAATGAAGGGGTTATTTCACTGTGCCCAGGGAACACTGCTTAATGCTTGAGGCCCTTTCTCACAATGACAGGAGGTAAACGGAAGTAACAAAATGATGATAGTTCAGAGTCCAAAGTTTCAGTTCTGTAAGATAAATAAATGCTGGGAATCTACACAGCATACTGCCTATAGCTAATAATATTGTATTGTACACTAAATGTATACTAAAGAGGGTAACTCTTATGTTACGTGTTCTTAACAGGCACACAGACATACACAGGTGATAGTAATAAAAAGGACAGGAAGAAACTTCTTGAGTGATGGATACGTTTATGGTATAGATTGTGATGATGGTCTCACAGGTGCATACTTATCCCCAGACTCATCGAGTTGTATACATTAAGTATGTACAGGTTTTTTAAGTCAGCTAATATATATATATTTTAAAAACCACCTTATTGGGGCATGTGTATACTCTAGTATATATAGATGTGTGTGTGTATATGTATGTGTGTATATAGATGTGTGTGTGTGTATAGATGTGTGTGTATATAGATGTGTGTGTGTATAGATGCGTGTGTGTATATAGATGCGTGTGTGCGTATAGATGTGTGTGTGTGTATATATACTTACACACTCCCAAAACACTTTCCCATTCAAAAGAGGAAAAAGAAGAAAAAGAAACCCAACGGCCCTGGCAGTGTGAGAGGCCCATCCTCTGCGTGTGTCCAGCATCCTGGAAAGCCCGGCAGAGTGCTGGTTACAGCGAGGGCTTTGAGCCAGGTGGACCCAGGTTAGAGTCTGAACCCGGACTCTCCGTACCTGGGTGGCCTTGAGCAGACCCCCGTCTCTGCACCTCACTTCTCCTCTCTGTAATATGGCAGTGGTAACCGCGCCTGGGTGGGGGGACAGCGGTCAGGATTAAGTGGGCTAGTCCATGGGAAGCCCCCAGAGCCTTTGTCAGATTTGAGATGGATCGAGGCCAGCCCGTGTGTGTATGGGATGGGGGGGTCTTCATACTTCCTCTAAATTACTCCCTGCACCGCCCCCCTCCACCTCTGCCCCCTCCCAAGATGCTCCCCAACCTGACTCCCCCTGCCTTTGGAACCCTAGGAGTAAAGCCAGCGCTTAGCCTTTCAAACCCCACACCCAGGGACCCCTGGTGCCGGCACCAGGTGGGCGGGGGGCGGGGGGCGGGCAGCCTATGTTGGACTTTGGCCCATACGCTCAGGAAACCTTGGGCTTCCGGGGGCCGCTGGGCTCTCTTCCGCGCCCACTGAAGGTTAGGAGGAGGCTCTGTAAGCCCGAGGGTCGGAGATCCTGAATCAAGGGCCAAAGGCGTCTCCCAGCTTCAGGAAAGTGCGAGAGAAGCCCCGGTAAAACGCACGCGGGCCGCGGCAGAGGGCTGGTGCCGGGCGGAAGGAGCACAGCCTGCGGCCCACGGGGACTTCAGCCCGCCACACCCAGGCCGGGCCGCAGGAGGAGGAGGAGCGCCGCTTGCGCCCTCGGGCTGCTCGGGAGCCGGGGCCGGCTGGCTACGCAAGCGCGGCGCGGCGCGGCGCGGCGCCTGGTGAGTGGGGACCGGAAGGCCCCCCCCGCGGGCGAGCCGGAAGGCGGCGGGGGGTGGGGCCTGCGCGCTGGGGCGGCCGCGGGGCCCGGAGACCCTGGCGGGGCGGGGCGGCGGCCGCAGGAGCGCGGGCCTGGGTCTCCGCTGGGCGGGGGCCGCGTCTCCGCAGGTGAAGAGCTGGGGCGCCCAGGGCGCGGTGCGCGAGGCCTGCGGGCTGCGAGCCGGCCCCACGTCGCTGGGGTATTCATTTGCCACATGAAGACACTGAGGCACGGGGAGGCTGACGTCACGCCAGAAGTAAGCGACAGCGGCCCAGTTGGGGTTAGAATCTGGGCACCTGGACTCAGGGCCCTGGCACCCAGCGGTGCGCCCTGCAGTGACCCAGGTGCGTGTATGATCGCCCCAGTTACCCACGTGTATGTGCCATCCTCAGTAACCCGGGGGTGTGTGTCACCCTCCTCTGTGTCTCAGGTGCGTGGGTGGGGCGGCAGGGCTTATATATGCAGGACAGAGTCCTAGGATACCTGGTGAGTCAGCACCCCTGGCCTCGCCCTGCGGGGAAACTTTGGTGGGGACTGGTCTAAACAGGGTGCCCGGAGGTCTGTGCTAGCTCTAAACCCTTCCTCTCCCTGCTCTCTCGCAATCTGGTCCATCTCCGAAAGTTGGGCTGCAGTCTCGGGGATGGGCTCATCTCCCACCTTCCCCAGAACCTTGCTGTCATCAGCAGACCAGCCCGGTGCCTGCAAGAAAGAAGGGCTTCAAGTGGGCATTTGCCTTCCCTGTGGCTGGCAGATGGCTTTCTGTGACCAGAGCCCGTGTTGTGGACAAATCCGATTCTGAAATAGGTGTGATATGGGGAGGGAAGGCCCCATTCCCACCCTCTGAGGTCTGTCCCCATCAGAGTACTCTAACTCCCTCCTCCCTCCTTACTGGCTTCCTTGTTGCTTACAGACAAAGGCAAGCCTGGAACCGGGGTGGGGGGGTAGGAGGGTGGGGGGATGGGGTAGGGGGGTGGGAGGGGGGAGGGGGAGGGGTGGAGACACAGCACTGGCTTCCTTCCTCAATCCCGCAAGCCCAGAGAAGTCAGAAGGCTGGGCTTTTTAGCAGGGAGTCAGGAGATGGGGTGACAAACCTTCCTTCCACAAGTCTATTGATGCTCTAACGTCTAAAATCATTCTCACAGGGAAATTAAACCAGCTTTGTCTTGGATTGAGGCAGCCACAGTGTTACCTCTTCCTGTGGTGCGGAGCTGCTGAACCCCGCCAGTGATGGGCCACGTCCTCCCCTGCCCTCCCACACACCGGGACACCTGCTGGCCCTCCAGGTGGACAGAGCCCTGGGCTCCTGCCTTGTGCTGGTCTGCCTGGGCTGAGTGGAGGTTGGGAGTAGCCTTTGCGTGATGATACCTTATTAGCCCCTGTGGGTTTATAAGAAGTCATTCAGAGCAAATGGGAAGCTAGGTTTTTGATGGATACTCTAGTATGAAGTGGCTGATTCCTGCCTCCTTTCCATGCATTTTCTTGCTGTGCAGAAAGTGTTTCCAGAGTGCGGGTCCATAATCCTGCAGAAACCCTATTTAGGAGTGGTGTCTGGGCAGAGTGCCCCGGCCAGGAAGCCAGCCTTGCAGACCATGCTTGGGGTCTTCACGTGCCTGGAAATGGGAAGCTCACTGCAGCCTCCAGAGGGGCCTTCCCAGGACCGAGCTTCGTGCCCCTTTTTCCCAGCATAACTGACAGTTAGAAAGCTGGATATAAACCAGATAGAAACTATGCAACAATTAGATGTTTTACAGGAGGAATGTTAGGTTTTTGAGCTAAGGTTTTACCATGATATTAATTCCTTTGGTTATCAGTATTTGAAATAAATTAGTTTTTGAAATAAAACTCATTTTGTTTACATAGCTTCACAGAACCGTGGCTGTGAATCAAGTCACATCCTCCATCCCCTCGTTTCTCAGTGACTTCTGCCATGTACAGTTCCTTTGCTGTTCTAATGCTGTTTTATTATTGTGACCTATGTGTGTGGACAAGTCATGACCCTCAGGTGGGCTCTCATCTGCGGTGGAGGAGGCGGCATGGACTCCGTCTACAAGGGGTTGCCGGTAGTGAGCAAAGGGGCAGGAATCCAGAGGTGTATTGGCAGGTCCAGGACACATGGAGCCAGAGCAGGGGCAGGCACACCTGAGTTCTTCACCAGTCCCTTGAGCACCCCTGCCCTGCCCCTCTGCTGCCTCTACACCCCACTTGGTCAAACAGACACATTTGGGGTGCTTGTTTGCCCTTTCTGAACTCGAGGACTAAGTAGCCGATGTCAAATGTCTGGGTCATGCTCTCTTAGAGTCTTGCTGTCCAAAGAGGGCTTAGAGACCAGCTGGAGGCTTGTTCCCAATGCAGAATCTCAGCCCACGCATACTGGCTGCATTTAACAAGGTCGGCAGTGATTCTATGCGCTTGTGGAGAATTGCTGAGCTCAGAACATTGCAGGGGCCAGAGCACAGGACACTTCTTACCTCTCCTGGCATGGCAGAGAAGTTCTGAACCCTGACTGTGGTGATCCAGCAGACCCACAGACTCATTCTAGGGGCTCAAAATTCTCTCCCAGGACTGGGAGGAGGATTTTACGTGAGAGGCTGGTTCTGGATTAACCTTGGGTCAAAAAAGAGATGTAACCTATTGAGCAATAGGGTGTGCCCCAAACTTTGTCAAGTTCCTGTAGGGACTGCTTGCATAAAAAGGGGAGTGATGGAAAGGAAGTGCCCTTCGAGCTTTGGGTCCAGCTGAAGCCAGAAGAAGCACCAGCTCGTGGCCACTTTGATTTTACTTCTGGGCCCGGCCAGGTGGCCTGTCAGTGTTGTGGGTCCCCATTCCCACAGACCCTGGGGCAGAGCCCACCCTCCCCTTGCCCTGCCTATCTGCCAGTTTCCCACCAGTGTGGCAAACAGTTTCCTGACTGCAGAGAATTGTTCCAAGGTCATTATTCCAAAAGTCCATTTGTCTGTCTCTCCAAACATATGCAAACCCCCGGAATTCTTTGGTTTATTTCATTCTCTGGTTGTTTCATCTTACTGGTTGTCCCGTCCCTGCCTTTAATACCCCCCATGCAGAACTGGATGGGCCTTAGGAGTGGTTGCTTTGTAGAAAAGCCAGTGGTGTGTCTCAGTAACAGAATATTCATTTAGAGCCATCATGTCTGAGGGCCGCAGTGTTCCAGACTCACCAGGTACCTGTGCATCCATTCTACTCAGACCTTTCCAGAATCCAGCTTGTAGGTGGCTTATATCCCTTTTACTGGTGAGGAATCTGACGCTCTGCTCAGGGTCCCAGGGCCGGCGGGTGTGGGCACAAGGCCAGGGTGGTCACAGAGTCCAGTACTTTCCCCTTCTCTGGCTTGGCCGGAGCTCCGTTGCCCTGTCACACGACAGAGGACTGGAGGCTGGGACTTTCTGCCCTCCGCCAGGCTCTGTGCCCTGGGGATGCCTGAGACAGCAGGAAGGCCACTGATGCAAGAGAGGGCACGCTTTCCTCACTTGTGATGAACCACTGCAGCTTGCGGCCGGGCTTGCTCCATAATCTGTCGTAAATCAGAAGTTAAGCAGAGGGCAAGGAAGACCTTTCATCCATTCTGCTGATTCTGTTTGCTTATTAGCTAAATGCTACCTGGCTTCGTCTGTGACAAGGAACCTCTCACACGGCTGGGTGCCGGTTCTGGCTACGGCAGAGCTCCTGTGCTTTACATGAGGACTCGTCCTTGAAACTCTAGCAAGAGTAACATTTGTGTGCAGATGCTCTGACGCTCCTTAAAACTCTCCCTTTGAAATGCTTCCTTTGAGGCTCGCCAAGATGCCCATCGTGGTGGAAGACATCATGAAGCTGTTGTGCTCCATCTCTGGGGAGAGGAAAATGAAGGCGGCCGTCAAGCACTCTGGGAAGGGCGCCCTGGTCACAGGGGCTGTGGCCTTCATGGGTGGTCTGGTCGGAGGCCCACCCGGACTAGCTGTTGGTAAGTCAAGCGCCTCACAGGGGCAGCCAGCCTTGGGGGTGTTGTAAAAAAAGGCCTTTGAAACCACAGAGACCTCATAAAATTCTCTGTCATGTGGGAGATGTTTGTTGAGTTGAGATTGCTTCTGTGACTGGATCTTTGTGTCCCTAATTCATCCTGTTGAAAACACAGGCTTCGGAGTGTGAAGGTCTCAGAAATGCAGGGCATTCTTGCAAATGGCATCTGTGTCAGCAGCCCTGGAGGGTGCCTCTCCCCTCAGGGATGTGTCCTAGCGTCTGAAGACATCAGGGTATCCTGGGTGCCTTGGATGGTCTCCTTGCCCCGTCCCCATTACATGTCCCTGCGGAAGGGAACCAGGGAGGAAGCTGTATTTGCTGAGCACCTCCTAGGAGCAGGTGCCGTCTGGCCATTGTACATGAGCTCATTCAGAGAGACTCCCCATTCTGACAGCAAACAGTCTAATGCAACAAATATCCTAGAGGGGTCATCCCTGCCCCCCCCCGACCCCCGCTTTTCCCACCTGCTTCTCCTTGAGAGCCAGTTTCTGGCAATGAATGGAGGTTTGGCTGATTTTTCCCATCATTCCTTGGAGCTAGGATGAGGTTGCTTCCTTGGGCTTATTAGAAGCAGGAAGGATTCCCGCGTGGCCTGAACCGTGGGCCAGGGTGGCATCAGAGAGCTGGCTGCTGTGTGGGCCTGACTTGAAGGGGGCTTGGATTACGCCTCCGTGAGGTGCCTCAGATGGACCCTGCAACATGGGAGCGGCAAAGGCCTGGACTGCCGTGTTGGGCTCAGCAGACGCATTGCTGAATGCCTGCTCTATGCTGGGCAGCCTGTGCTGGGGACGTGGGAGAGCTCACAGTTCGGCCTGCAGTCCTCCCATGAATACAGGCTGGAGAGATGACTGCTGTCTGTCCGGGTTGGCTTCTGCTTCCGGCTCCCAGCATGGCTTCCTGCCCTGTTCTGCCTTTCCGTGGCAGGGTTGGCATTCAGGGACATTTCATGACGCTGAGATCACACTGGGGAGTAAATCAGAGTGCGCGTGGCCCCAGACCTTCCACCCGTACATTTCTCTTTCCAGCCTGTGAATTAGTGAGTCCTGACTTCAGCTTCTCACCATCCAAGAAGCAGCCAGTGAGGGAGGAAACACGGCCATTGCCTCCTTCCTCAGTGACATTCTGTATCTTTGCCCCCCGCCCCCATCTAATGTGCTCAGGGGAGGGCTTGCTGGGATCATTTATCATGTGGCTGTTCCCAGGTGCCATGGTGGGAGCATATATCTTGTTCGGATGGTGTCAAAGCTGGTAGAGAACAGGATGTCTGCCAGGAGAACCCGGGGGATTCGCTACTTGCAGCCCCTCGTGGGTGGGAGCATCATTTTACCCAGAAAATCAAGGAATTTCCCCTTGTCCAAAGAGTTAGTAATTTGCTGGTCGATATTCCTGGTGACTTTTTGCATTAAGTGCTGCTCTAAATCAAATATTGATGTTCTCATAAAGGTTTAGTGCAGATGAGTGCAACTCTTGTCGGTTCTAAGCGCTTTACGGGTGTCATGGGGAGAAGTTCAGTACAACTTGTAAATGACTGGTTTTCCCTCCCCGAATCCTCCCTTCTTTTGGAGCAGAGAGGAGGGCTGTCCAGGGGCAGTGTTCAGCCTCCAGGGCCCGATGCTGGCCGGGGCTCAGCCCCAGGAGAGCTGCGTGCTTCCAGATGCCTCCACATTTGGCTTCCTGAGAGGGTTGCAGGTTTTACTGCCTGTTGGCGGGGTCCAGCCCACAACCGGGTTCTCTCTGGCTTGGGCTGTATTCTCTTGGATAAACCTTTTATTTTGGAATAGTAGTAGAATCACAGACAAGTTGGCAAGACCGTGCAGAGAACTCCCACATGTCCCATACCAGCTTCCGTTCCCCCCCCCCAACATTACCACCTTGTGTTACCATGGTGCACTTGGCAACAGTAAGAAACCAACACCGATGTATCACTATTAACTGCTCTCCAGACTTTATTTGCCAGTTTTTGCATTAAGTTCTTTTCCTGTCCCAGAATCCACCTCAAGATTTCACAGTGCATTTAATCCTCATGTCTCCTTAGTCTCCCCAGGTCTGTGACAGTTCCTCAGACTTTGCTGCTTTCATGGCCTGGGTAGTTTTGAGGAGTACTGGGCAGGTATTTGTAGAATGCCTCCCTGTTTGGGTCGGCCTGAGGGCTTTCTCTTGCTTAGCCCGGAGTTATGGACCTTTGGAAAGCTTACTGCTGACGGAGGTGGAGCGCCTGTCTCATAGCTCCATTTCAGGGACATGTGACATCCACAGGCCTCCCTGGCGATGTCCACCTTGATCATCTGGTTAAGGTGGTATTTGCCAGGTTTGTCCACTGTGAAGTTAGTGTCTCTCCTTTCCACACTCTGCTCTTTCAGAGAGAGTCACTATGTCAAGCTGGGCTGCATCTATTAATATCTGATCATCAATATTTAAAAATCATGGGACTTTTTCAGGATACACATCTGGCATTCTGTGTGGTAGCAATGGGCTGGCAAGGGGTAGCCACCGCCCCTTAGGCAGGGACCCAGCTCTCCGTCACCCACAGGCTCACTCAGCCCTATTTATTCCTCTCAGCTACCTGCCTGGCACCTGAGTTTGAGACCCCTGCCCCAAGGCACCTTCCTGTAGCAGACCTGCATCCCACCTGATCAGATAGAACTTTCCGTTGACATAAGGGCTTTTAGTCCCAACATCATGAACCTTAGATCTGATCATAAATTTATACTTAAAAATAATGGTTATGCCCTTTTGGGGTCACAGGAAGAGAAATAGTTGAATAAGTTATATTTGATAGTTATCATCATACAACTCTGGCGGGCTGGCATGAAAAACAGTTGCTTCCAGAGTAAAGGTCTCCTTCTCTGTCCCCAGGGTCCTTTAACCATGGGATTTCCCTAGAAATTTCCTAAGTTCAGGGGCAAAGGGCATATTATGGAGAAAACTCAGCCTCAGCACTGAGATGATTCTCCTTGAAAAAGCACTTGCTTCTCAGCTGTCTCCTTTACGATGAGAGAGAGTTTTGTGGGAAGCAGGAAACCTGCAGGCCCTGGAGAAGATTATTGTTAGCAGAGCTGTGAGGTGGGAGGTGCTTCGTGCTGCATCTGTGAGTGCACAGCTTGGGGAAGGGCACTTTGGGGTGTCAATTATCTGAGCCAAATGGACCGAAGATCCCATAAACCCTTTTCCCCTACACCGTGGGGTGGAGCGGGCACGAAGGCGAGCCTGTTCTGGCCCCCGCGTGAATGTGCCCACTCGTCATGGCAGCCGACGTGCTCTCAGTAAGAGCACTGATTGAACCAACTAATTGAACCTTCCTTGTTTTCTAGGGGGGGCTGTCGGGGGTCTACTAGGTGCGTGGATGACAAGCGGACAATTTAAGCCGATTCCTCAGATCATAATGGAGCTGCCGCCTGCTGAGCAGCAAAAGCTCTTTAATGAAGCCACCGCCATCCTCAGGCACCTGGACTGGATGGACGCCGTGCAGCTGACCACGCTGGTCATGGGCAGTGAGGCCCTGAAGCAGCAGCTGCTGGCCATGCTGGTGAACTACGTCACCAAGGAGCTCCGGGCCGAAGTTCAGTATGATGACTAGGTCGCTCCTCCTGGGAAGTGCGGGTCTCATTTAGATGATTCTCGGGACTCACAGGAGGGGACAGGGGAGCTGGGGAAGCCCCACATCATCAGTGTGTTACCTTAAATGGAGTGAAATCTGCTGGAGCAGCTACTACTATGCTGGATCATGTTCTGGAAATTACTTATGAAGATGTTGTGTTTTGTGACAACCCTTTCGCTGGGAGGCTGGTAGAAAGCGAAGCCCTGCCTGCTCCAGACATGGGTGAATCCACTGTCACTCATATGGGAGCGTAGCAGGAGGCCTTCGTGTTCCATCTCCTCACCTGTGAAGATGAGCCCTGTCCGAAGCACCCGTTACAGGACTGGTTCCTTCCCCGGGGCCCAGGGTCTCAGGACCTGAGAGCTGGCCCGTGCTGGAATTCACGTTTTCCCTCATGTGCCCCTTCCCTGACCAGTGACTCTGAGTGGCCCCACACAGGGTCAGTCGCCTGTTGAGTGAAGCCACAAACATCCAGGCCCCCAGCCCTTCTCTGTGCAGCACACCTGGGCTCTCACCCTCCCAGGGGCTTCTCTCCCCATCGGACGAGTCGTGGTAGTTCTTGAGTTTTGCTTTTAAAATTAAATACTTCCAGCCAAGAGTATTGCTTTTTCTGACGTGGTAGGATCTAAGCAATGTGTCCACCCTGAATTTCCCCTAATACCGTATTCACTTTGCTTTCAGAACCGTTACTTGACTAGGTGTCATCAAATTGCAATAAATGTTTTCCGAACAGGGCTTTTCTCACACATTTTGTGTAAAAGCATCTCTAACACCCAGGGTCATTAGGGAAGGTTCTGGATTTGTGGCTTTAAAGAATGACAGACGCCTCCCAATTCCAGTGCCTGAGACCTGACTGTCCAGGTTTTCCTGTGTTGGCTCCTCTGTGCTTCCAGTATGCGCACACTGCCCGAGCCTCCGCAGGCCCCCAGGACCTGGGCCAGGGCAGCAGCTTGGGGCTCTCTCTAAGGGGGAAACAGCACAGGCCGCCCTGGGGATATGGAAGGAGGCACTCCTGCTGAGGAGAAGTGGTATTCTGACATCTCTGTGTGTGAAAAGAAAACTTCAGGATGAATTAGAACCAGTGCTGATTTAGGCCAGGGGAGGGACTTCAGTGGACATCAGGGCAGGCTCTCTGAACTAGGACCCCGTGTCCCCTGGGTCTGGGACAGTTGGGCCCAACACACAAGCAATGAATGGGTGAGGCTTCCCCCACCTCCCCAACAACCTTCTTTGAGAACTCACGGACATGGGATCCTAGCTCAGAGGTTCTGCCCTGATGTCCACTGAAGGCCCTCCCCTGGCCTGCCTGCCTGTATTCCTGGGAAAAACCCTGACCCAGCTCCTGACCAGTGTCCGGTCAGATGGAGCAGGCCTCGCTGAGTGAAGTCAGCCTGGACAAGCTGGGTCCTGGGGTGACTGTGATGGGCATTGGGCCCGAGAGGGCAGCCCAGACCTCAAATCCTGTCTCCCCCAGGAGGTGAAAGCACTTTACTGGCTTTTCCCTCAGGCTCTCCTCTCGGCTCCTGTGATTTTAGGATTCTTATTTCTGTGTCTCCTTGGCAAAAATTTTCATTTATTTATTTTTTAATAGATAATTCCAGCCTGGTACTTAGAAGACTTAGAAGACTCTAGACAGTACAATGGAAAAGCAAGGCTTCCTCCACCATCAACTCCTGCCCCAGGCCCCTCCCCAGAGGCAGCCGCTGTACCAATTTCTTGTGCATTCCTTACGTCAGTTTTTAAATAGTCTTTGAAAACCATTCACTTCCTTTTATTTGTCAGTGTTGATGGATGAAAACTTAGAAGAATCCAGCAAAGGATAATGAAACCGCTACAAATTTTACTGCCCAGAAAATCACTCAATACATTTGATACATTTCTTGCAAACCTTTTTTAATGCTATGTATGCACATTTCCAAAATATTTCCATTCTTACTGTTTAGACCTCTTTGATGCTTTTATCAATTAACATTTGTGTTTAATTTAAAACTCCTTGTAAATATGTGTATATATATGTATATATGTGTAAATATGTGTAATCATACTTAGCCTTATCCCTGGTGTGGTTTTCATTGCCCCGATGAATAGTTTTGTGTTAACATTCTGTTCATATTTTAGACTATGACAGATAGTATTTTGGATAGATACCTCAAAATGAAATTGCTGGATTAAAAAGTATGCAATATTTTTTAAGGTTTTATATTCAGTCAAAATTCCTTCTAGACAGTAAGCATCGGTATCACTCTCCCTGCAACAGTGTTTGGGGGTACACATCTCACTGCATCCTCACCAAGAAATAGGATGATAGTGTCTTAAACTTTTGTTGATTTGATGGGTGATTACGGACATCTTGTGTTGATTAGTTTTTCTTTGCTAGTGGGGGTGACAAGGCTGGGTCACCTCCTGGTGGTCATCTTCCCCGGTGGTGTTGAAAGCCCCCCGGGCCCCTGTGGCTGATTCCCAGCAGAGGGTGAGGGGGCCCTGGCCTGAGCAGAGGGCTAGCTATGGGCTGGCCCCCTGTGGCTGGCAGGGCGGTGGCGGGCTGGGCAGTGGCAGCGGGGTGGCCAGGAAACAGCAGGGGGCTGCCAGCAGGGCAAAGGGGCAAGCTGAGGAGGAAGCGTTGGTGGGGAGACCCAATAATTATAAAAAGAAACCATCTGTTCTGGGCCCGTTATTAACCTGCTTTGGGTGTTGACATGACAGCGCCAAGCAAGATTTTTCACAGGCAGATGGTGTATTTTTAGCTAGAATGAACTTTTTTATTTTTCTGTGTTTTTTTTTTTTTCAGATGTCTGGCTTGGAAGTAAACATGACTGGGATGTGTTGCAATGCTGGGTTTGTCAGGGCTGGGGCTCCAGGTTTGGAAGGAAGCGATACTCCCCCCATTAGTTATTGAGAGGTGCCATCTAGTGGGCAAGTAGGCGCATCCTCTCTCTTTTTCCTCCCTGCCTTCCTAGGTCACCTGCCAGGCCAGGATGTGGCTCCACCAGAAAGTCCTTTTATGAGTTCCCCAGGGGACGGGGACTGGGGTCTTCCTGAGGTTTTTTTTTTCTTTAAATTTTTTATTGTTATGTTAATCACCATACATTACATCATTAGTTTGTGATGTAGTTTTCCATGATTCATTGTTTGTGCATAACACCCAGTGCTCCACGCAGAATATGCCCTCCTTAATACCCATCACCAGGCTAACCCATCCCCCCACCCCCTCCCCTTCCTGAGCTTTTAATAAGCCATGAACAGAACATCAGCCATGTCTCCTGCAACCTTCTTTACAGATAAACCAGAATGTGTCTCAATCCTGAACAATAAAAATATGGCAATTAAGAAATGCCAGGATTCGGAGCACCTGGGTGGCTCAGATGGTTAAGCATCTGCCTTCGGCTCAGGTTATGATCTCAGGGTCCTGGGATCGAGCCCCACATCGGGCTCCCTGCTTGGTGGGAGGCCTGCTTCTCCCTCTCCCTCTACTGTTCCCCCTGCTTGTGCTCTCTCGCTCTGTCAAATAAATAAAAATCTTAAAAAAAAAAAAAAAAAAAAAAAACGCCAGGATTTGTCTACACCACACAGGGAAGAGGGACCGTCTGATGTGTTTTCTGTTTGTTGGAGGAGATAAATGGCTTCTTGGACCATTGTGATAACAGTGGGTCAGGAGGTGAAGCTCGGGCCCGGCCCGCTGACTTGCAGCCTTGGGCGGCTGTGAGTACCCCAAATGCTGGCTAGCAGAGGGAGCCGAAAAGTGTTTCTCTAAACTATCGAGATGGTGGCTGTTTCTTTAATTTGTGTGAGTTTTAAGGGAAGGACTTTACTCATTTTCATCTGCAATTAAGCAAATGCCAGGATAATACCCAGGAAGTATCTGTTACCTAACAATTGGTAAAAATAAACACAAACGCTCACACCCACAACTGGTAGGGGCATAGGAAGACAGCACGCGCGTGCGCATGGAGCACGCACGCACGAACAGACAGAGCACGCACGCGCGCACAGACCGAGCACGCACACGCGCACAGACCGAGCACGCACGCGCACACAGACCTCGGAGAACGTACCTGGTGTTACCGTGCGCTGGGAGGGTGATTTGAAGAAAAAAGTCACAGGAACCCTAAGATTGTATATAGTTTGCAGCCAGCACTTTTCACTTCAGGGAAGACATTACAATAAAATAATTCAAATGGAAAGAAGATGAGGATACTCCTAGCACTGCTGTTTAAGGCAGCAGAAGAGAAGGGAGCCAGCCCAGTGCTGAGCAACAGGGACAGAGTCAAACTGCCTTTGTGGGCAATATCATAGCCCCTTTCGATAAGTAGCCAACGGGGATGGGTGTATGAAATTCAGTAGAACTGCTCCACACACATTATTTACCGTACAGCAATCTCACACGTACGTGCATGCGAGGGAGGAATAAAGAGAAAAACCAGTTGTAACAGGTGCTGGTGACCTACGGGCTTCCCGGGCAACGAGATCATGGCTCAGAGGAAGCCGTGCAGGCAGCAGAGAACCTCTAGGTGTGGGCATCTTGTGCCTCGGGCGAGTCCAGTGTTGAAAAATGTGCATTATTTACCTGTGCCTAAACCAAATGAGAAGCAGCCTGGTCCCCAGCTCCCTGGGGCTGCCTCCCAGGGACTGTCCAAGGATGCCTGCACTGGGCTCCAGGCTGTGTCCTCACGAAGCTGTGTCCTCATGAGCCGGCCCCGGGGCCCCTACCTCCTCTGAGGCATGGCCCTGCTGTAACACGCACTTGGAGGCTCATCCCCAGGTGGCGGCACAGACGTCGCGGCAGGAAGGCCTGCCATGCTGGGGGCTGTTTTGGATGTGGGGTCCTCCCCCTAGGGTCTCTCCAACAGAATCTCAACAAGCCACAAATGTCAGGCACATATATAATTTTAGATTTTCTAATAACCACATTTTTAAAAAGAAGAAACAGATGAAATTCATTTAATAATGTAATTTAACCTGGGGCGCCTGGGTGGCTCAGTCGTTAAGCGTCTGCCTTCAGCTCAGGTCATGATCCCAGGGTCCTGGGATCGAGCCCCGCATCAGGCTCGCTGCTCCGTGGGGAGCCTGCTTCTCCCTCTCCCACCCCCACCCCCCCACTTGTATTCTCTCTCACTGTCTCTCTCTCTCTGTCAAATAAATAAAATCTTAAAAAAATAGATCATTTCCTAAATGAAAACAAGGGAATAACTCTTTATGACCTTGTATGAAGCAATGTTTCTTAGATATGACATAAAAACACAAATGATCAAAAAAATAGATAAATGGGACTTCATCAAGATTAAAAATTTTTGTGCTTCGAAGGACACCATCAAGAAAGTGAAAAAAAAAAAGGAAGAATGGGAGAAAATTACAAATCAGGTATCTGATAAGGGACTAGTATCAGAATATATAAAGAACTCTCACAGCTCAACAACAGACAATCCAGTTCAAAAATGGGCAAAGGATTTGCATAGATATTTCTCCAAAAATGATATTCAGATGGCCAATAAGCACATGAGAAGGTGCTCAACATCATTAGTCATCAAAACCACAATGAGATACCACTCTCCCCTACTCTGATGGCTAAAATAAAAAAGGCAATGACAAGTGCTGATGAGGTTGGGAAGAAGTTGGAACCCTTATATGTTGCTTGTGGGAATGTAAAATGTGGCAGTTCCTCAAAATATTAAGCACAGAGTTACCATAAGACCGAGTAATTGCAGTCCTAGATATATGCCTCAGAGAACTGAAAACATATCCAAACAAAACCTTGTATATGAATGTCCATTAGCAGCATGTTTTGTAACAGCCAAAAAGTGTTCACAATCTAGATGTCCATCATCTGGTGAATGGATAAAGAAGATGTGGTCTATACATTGTATATAATATGCAAGGGGATATTATTCAGAAAAAAAAAAGGAATTATATACGGATACATGCTACAACATGGAGGAATTTGGAAAGGTGCTAAGTGGAAGAAGCCAGTCACAAAGGACCACATATTGCATGATTCCACTTGCATGAAATATCAGAATAGGCAAGCCAATAGAGACTGAAGGCAGATGGGTGGTGGTCAGGGGCTGGGAGAGGGGAGAACGGGCAGTGAGCTCTCATGGGTGTGGGGTTTCTCTCTGGGTTGGTGAAAATCCCCTGCGATTAGATAGTGGGATGGGTGCACAATCTTATGAATACACTAGCAAAAGTGAATGGCAAACTTAAAAGGGTGGACGGATTTTACGGGATAAGAATTATATCCCAATAAAGCTGTTTAAAAAGCAATTCTTCCAGGGGCACCTGGGTGGCTCAGTGGATTAAGTCTTTGCATTTGGCTCAGGTCATGATCCCAAGGTCCTGGGATTGAGCTCAGTGGTGGCTCCCAGCTCAGTGGGGAGACTGCTTCTCCTTCTGCCCCTCCCCCCTTCTCTTGCTCTCTCTCTCACACTCTTTCTCAAATAAATAAAATCTTTTAAAAAAGAAAAGCAACTTTTCCATCTCCAGCCACTGCTCATTTCTCTTTTGCCCTTTGCAGTGAAATTCCTCAAATGACTTTGCCAATTTGGCTCCCATTCTCTGGTGCTTTCTGGCAGGCCCCTGCTCCCACCACCCCACTAAATGGTCTCCGATCATGGTGGCCACCTTGTAGGCGACCACTGCACATGACGTCCACGTCACTGAACACGGGCTCGTTCTCGGTCCTCCTGCCGCCCGACCACCCCCTCGGCAGCATCTGGCAGGCTGCTCCCTTATGCCCACCGCTGCCGCTGCACCGGCCGGGCCCCCCTCCCCCTGGCCGGCTGCTCCTCCTTCTCCACTTCTGCTGCTCCCACGTCTCCTCTCCCATGGGGCTCAGGTCCCACACGGTGCTTGACAGCTCAGACTTCCCTCCTGGCCCTAGTCCGTCCCGCACAACCGCCCACTCGGTCTCCAGCTTTACACTCGGAAACTGAGCTCCTGGTACTCACACTCCCCTCTCAAAAACCACAACAAACCAACAATCACCACAACACACCAGGCCCTGCTTCATCTCCCCTGCCTCTCAGTCATCTCCAGCTGTTCTCCCGCCCCCCCTGCTCTGCCAGCCACACTGGCTCCTCTCAGCTCCATCTCCAGGCTGGGGATGTCCCCACCCCAGGGCATTTGCACTTGTTGCTTCCTCTGCCTTGGCTGTTCTTCTCCCAGA
The DNA here is from genome assembly GCF_037043125.1 of Eumetopias jubatus. Lineage (NCBI taxonomy): Eukaryota > Metazoa > Chordata > Mammalia > Carnivora > Otariidae > Eumetopias > Eumetopias jubatus. The sequence goes on along the minus strand of NW_028274816.1, from coordinate 42,964,991 downwards.
TATCTGCCTCCTTTCCTTCAGGGCTTGACTCAAGGTCACCTTTTCAGTGACGCCTTGCCTGGCCACTCCATCTGAAATTGTAGCCACCCAGCCCTCCCCCTCCCCCTCTGCGTTGTTATCTGTAGCCCTCAGTCCTTGCAACATCCTCCATTATATACTTATTCCTACCCCACCCCCACGGAGAGGACCTACATCAAGAAGGGTGTTGAGATCATCTTTTCAGAAAACAAATCAACAGATGAATGGATAAAGAAGATGCGGTATATATACAATGGTATATTACTCAGCCATCGAAAAAATGAAATCGCCATTTACAACGATGTGGATGGAACTAGAAGTGATTATGCAAAATAAGTCAATCAGAGAAAGACAATTATCATATGATCTCACTCATATGTGGAATTTAAGAAACAAAACAGGGATCATAGGGGAAGGGAGGGAAAAATAAAATAAGATGAAATCAGAGAGGGAGACAAACCATATCAAACTCTTACTCTAGGAAATAATCTGAGGGTTGAGGAAGGGGAGGAGGGTGGAGGGTTGGTGGAACTGGGTGATGGGCTTTAAGGAGGACAGGTGATGTAATGAGCACTGGGTGTTATATGCAACTGATGAATCGCTGAACTCTACCTCTGAAACTAATAATACACTGTATGTTAATTAACTGAATTAAAATTAAGTTAAATTAAATTACATTACATTTTAAAAAAGGACACAAATGGATAAAGGCACATCGAGGGAGCTGAGCTAACCAGGGGCAGGCACGAGTGTTTCCACAGTGCACCCCTCTGGGTTGGGCATCTTCCTAGTGCTGGAAAAGACCCCAGAGATATGAGAGAGTATACTACCCTTTTCAGTTGTGTTTGTGATCTTTCTCTCTTCACTAGTGCGAGCTCCACGAGCGGAGGGCTCTTTGTCCGCTTCACAGCTGTGGCCCCAGGGCTGTAGGTGCTCAGTAAACACTTGGGGAAGGAAGGAAGAAAATAAAGGCAGTAGGCAGGTTTTCTTGGGTTTCGTTTTCCATCTCACCTGCATGCAGGGCAGGCCTAACACCCGCACCACCTCGGTCTCCCACCCCCACTCCTCCCAGCGCTGGAGAAAAGGCTGCCTCCCGCCAGCCAGGTGAGGGGAGCTCCGAAGTCAGGCTGGTGTCTGAGCCCTCGTTCCAAGTGACCCTCCAGGGTCACAGCAGTGAGACAGCCCTACAGTACCAGGTGCTGCTGAGGAGGGGAGCACCTGCAGCCTCGTCTGCTGAGTGGTGCAAACTGGTTTAACTACTGCAGGGAACTCTCGGGCAGCATCTGCTAAAGCCATATATGTGTATGTCCCGTGGCCCAGCAGTGCCAACCCTAATCATGTACCTGAAGGAAGTGAGAGCTTCGTCCACCGAAGACATCTACGGGAATGGTCACAGTGGCTTTATTCGTGCCAACTCCCAACTGAAAACAACCCAAATGCCCATCCACAGTAGAGTGGACACATAGTTGTGGAGGGCTCACTCAACAGAATATTCCACCACTTGAAAAACACCGACTACAGATGCTCATGACGACATGGTTTGAACAAAGAAGTCTGGACAAAAAAAAAATGCATACGATATGATTCTATTTATATGAAGTTAAAAAAAAACAAGGTAAAACTTGGGTGAACACCAGTCACCCTTGGAGGCAGGACGCTTGGGGAGGGCCCGAGGGAGCTATCTTGCCCTAGGAGGTGCTCATATGCATGCACACTTACGTGCATGCGCGCGTGTGTGTGTGTGCACGTGTGAAGTCTCACTGACTTAAGATTTGTGCAATTTCCTAGATGTAGGTTAGACCTCAATAAAAACCCCCAAAGCCCCAGGGGGTGCTCCAGATAGCTGACTGCCCCCACTTATGAACTATGTGTCACCCCATGCTAATTTCCTCCTCATTCTGCTCTGAAGACTTACTGATTTTCCTAACTGCTTACTCCTTGACCTTTGTAGAAGAGATCAATGTGCAAAAGACCTTGGACCGAACAGTGGAGGACCTGGGTACTCTCAGGAAGCCCCTCCTTGCCAAGCTCAGTGTTTCTGTATCATTGTTGTCCTAACTTGATGAGGACTGGATGGGCTTTGTTTCCCCAAATCAGGTTTGCATCTGAATTATGTTTGTTCCTCAGAGTTTGACTCATGTGATAATCAGCTTGTGCCTGAGTGAGATGTCGCATTGTTTCTGACTTGAATAAAGGAAACAATCACTGTGTCCATTGTGCTTTTGAATGCGCTGTTTTCATATCTTGGAGCTGTTCATCATTGGGTGGGTTTCTCCCTAATTGAATTGAAATCTGCACAGTGTCTCTGTGACAGCCTCATTCTGGGATGAATGTAGGGCCCCTGATCCCTTTCCTGGGACCCTGCTGAGAGCCGGGCTGTGACCCCCTGCCACGTGACTCAGGACCACGCCTCTCTGCACAGGTGGGAGAAGTGGACGTGGACCCTCACAGCCCTCAGGACACCCTCTCAGTCCTACCAACTGCTGGTTGTTCCGACCCAGATTCTATGCTCATTTCTAGAGCCGGGATGTGAATGGCCCAGCTGCACAGAAGCCAGTAGCCAAAGCAAGGAGGGGGAGGAACACTCCTATTCCTGCCTTTATTCCACCGCCCCGCACGCACTACCACACTCACCGCGCTCTGACACCGCACGTGGGGGGCTCCCCCCACCAAGCGATTCTCTGCAACACCAGCTCGGTGTCCTACGGTTCGGTTTGGTTCTGATGCTCTCTCCCCGACCTTAGCGCAGATGCCACAGACCAGACTGCCCCCACTTCAGACAGCAGTCACAAGTCCAGGGGTGTCCCCTGTCCTTCTCACTGACCAGCTATAAATCAGGGCTCCCGTGATCCCCTCCTTGGGTTTGAGAATTTGCTAAAAGAGCTCACAGCACTCAGTGAAATACATTGACTGGTTTATCACAGAGGTTAGGATAAAGGCTACAGATGAATGGCCAGATGAAGAGATGCGTAGGGCAAGGTATGTGGGAAGGCTGCGGAGCCTCCCCACCACCCCAGGGGCCACCCTCCCAGCACCTCTGCATGTTCACCAACCCAAAAGCTCTCTGAACCCCTTACTTCTGGGGTTTTTATGGAACCTTCACCATGACTGATCATTAGCTCAGTTTCTGGTCCCCCTCCCCTTCCGGGAGAATGAGGGGTGGGACCGAAAGTTCCAAGCTTCTAATCACAGCTTGGTCTTTCTAGTGCCCACTAAGTTCTGCCTCATTAGGACACCAGGCACTCCTGTCACCCGGGAAATTCCAAGGTGTTTGGGAGCTCTGTGCCAGGAATTGGAAGTAGAGACGAACAATTTTTTTTTTTTTAAGATTTTTATTTATTTAACAGAGAGAGACACAGCGAGAGAGGGAACACAAGAAGGGGGAGTGGGAGAGGGAGAAGCAGGCTTCCGGCTGAGCAGGGAGCCCGATGCAGGGCTTGATCCCAGGACCCTGGGATCATGACCTGAGTCGAAGGCAGACGCTTAACGACTGAGCCACCCAGGCACCCCACTTTTTTTTGTATTATTTCATGCCAGTGAATACCAGGGTGTGAGTACCCAAAGGACGAACATACACAGGTGAGCCATGGGTGCCCACCACACTGTGAACCCCCTCCAGCAGCAGGGGTCAGGGAGTTGGGAGCTGGCCTGTGTTTCAAGGTGAGGACATGAGTGTAGAACAGAAGGGCGTGGGGAGCCTGGGCCTGTCCTGGGGTGATGACTACATCCCAGCCCCCAGCCAGACTCCCTCTCCCTGAGCGCCTCTGCCTTGACGCCACTCTCTTAGACCAGCTCTAGCTCAACCCTGGGGGAAAGAGATTAGCTATAGTGGCTAGCTTGGCCCAAGCCTGAGAGGGTCCCTCTATGTTCTGGGTGGGGGTGGGGACTCCAGGAGGCTTGGTTGGGATACAAAGGAAGGCATTTTGGTATTTTGAGAATGTTGGCAATTTGCAACTGCATAAAGTTTCCTTCTGTACACACAAAGGAAAACTTGTGTGTGTGTGTGTGTGTGTGTGTGTGTATCTTTGTGTGTGTGGTTCCAGAATCCTGGAAGCCTGGGTTCCCACACCCGGGGTGTCGCTATGGGCAGCTAGGGGGCATGTTAAGCCCCACTGTGTGGGGAAACAGTGGGCGGCAGCAGCACGGACGACTGGCTCCTGGCACCCAGCTTCCCTCCCTCCCAGCTTGGGAGCTACTGTGAGCAGAACTGCTCTCCAGAAAGCCTGTTCTTTGGGGTCAGAACATCTGACAGGACCCCCTAAAGTTACACTCCGGGGATTGAAATTTCCCCTTGTTTTTGCCCAGAAATGTCTGGCTTGGTCTTCACCCCCAGCCCCCTTCTCTTCCTCCCTGCCTGCCAGCCTTTCTGCTTTCAGCATTGGAACATTCCAGTCAGATCTCGCTCTGTGGTGGTGAGGGGAGCCAGCAGGAGAGAGGACTCTGGGAAGACATGGCACAGGACTCTGGCACTGTCCCTGATTCGTGAGTGTCAGGGGTGCACCTGCCCCGGGGGCCTCGGCTCCCCAGCCCAAACACTGAAGGAAATGGGGAGGAGCACCCGAGAGCCTCCTGGATGTTCACTCTCCCTTCCTGAGTGTGAGCCCCCGCCCTCACTCTCGATTCCTCCCTTCTAGACTGCTCCAAGAGCTAGTCTGAGGCTGTGACATGGGGAGTCTGGGAGGGCAAAGTAGGAGGCGGGCTGAGAGGGGCCCGAGGGGTGTGTGCACCCGTGTGTGCACAGGGCTCACTGTCCATTGGGATAAGGACTCTACCTTGTGCCACCTCTGTGGTCTTGCCTGAACCACTCCCTCCAGGGCCCTATGGAAGCTCCTTCAGGGCCCCAGTGCTCCACAGGCTCCCCCAGTTTGGGCCTGGGTTACCTAGAAAGGCACAGGAGGGTGGGGGACAGGCAAGGAAGGGTCAGGAGACTCCCCAGTGTCTGGCTCAAAGGCATGGGGGCAGGCGCCAATGGAGGCAGGACTAGCTGGTTAGGGGAAGCCAACGGGGTCAGTTTTGGATGCAGCGGCTTTGAGGTCCCGTGACCCCAGCATCTTGCAGACAGCCCCCCCCCCCCGCCCGGAGCTAGGGGAAGGCCCAAGGCCACCTTCCATGAAAGGCATCTGTGGAAACTGGCTGAGAGTTGTGGGGGCTGCAGGTGAATGATGATTGAGCGGCCCCCTACCCTCGAGCAGCCCAGACTCGAGGGCCCACTCAGGCACTTCATGAAGGACGGAGGGTGGGAGCCAGAGCTGGGGCTGCAGGTGCTCCGGGAGCACAGATGGGCTAGCCATGCTGCCCTGGGGCAACCAGGAAGGCTGCAGAGGGGAGGTGGCAGCAGACTGGGGTCCACAGGGAGGGCCAAAGTTCATGCACAAAGGCGGATGCTGGGTTCAGAGTCAGCAAGTAGCCCAGAGAAGCCCAGGATCTGGCTCTGTTTGGCTTAGTGAGGCAGAATCCCTCCTCTGGCCTGTGACCCGCGCGGCCCAACTTCTGTCCTCTGGGCACAGGTCTCTCACTGAGTCTGCTCAGGGCTAAGGCAGAGCACACAAGTGGAGGGTGTGGGCCCCTTCACTGATGGAGCCTGGGTGCAGAGAGAGGCAGGGAGACAGTTGGCAAGCACTGAGGAGGGAGGCTTCGGGCAGCCCAGAGCCTGCTGGCGCCAGGTGTGAAAAGCCTCAGACTCGGAGGCGGCCTCTCGCCGGCCCACAGGCCTGGGGAGGGTTACTTCCTGCAGGCCTGGGTCAGAGGCAGGCTAGCGGAAGTGGTTGCCTTGGTTTGTGAGAGTGGCCTGAGAACCCCAGGATCCTGGCTGAGAACTGGGTCAGCCTTGCAGTCACTCCCCACCTGCCTGGTAGCAGAGTCCGGCGGGGGCCCTGACTTCCCCTGCAGCCTCTTCCTGGCTGAGTCCCCAAGAACAGGCTGGGGCTGGGCAGAGGCCAGGCCAGCTGACATCCTCTGAGGCCAACCTGGATGATGGCCCCCTGCAAACAGGTCTGACAACACGTCTCCAGAAAGCTCTGCCTGGGAGGGGGGAATGGGCGCTTCCTGTCCCTGCTGACAGGGCAGCACTCAGTGTCTGGGGGACGGGGCTGCTCCCCAACCCTCCAGAAAGAGGCCAGGCCCACCAGTTCTCATCCAGCACCTTGACTGGAGGCTCTAGAGGTGAGGCTCAATGGCCATTTCATTATTATCCCTTCTGCCCCCAGGTCCCCAACCTCATTTCTTACTTGATTCATTTATTCAATCCACACATGTTCAGTGTCACGGGCAGGAGGGGATAGTGAACAAAAGACCCAGAGTCCAGTCCTGGTGGAGACCACTGTCCTCTCTGATAAAGTCGTGCCTTCCTGGGGCTCAACTAAACATCACCTTCTCCAGGAAGCCCTCCCTGAGCACACAACTATTCTGGGAGCTCTGGCCACTGGCTTTGTCTATCCCTCTCTCAGGACTCAGGCCACATCCCCTTCAGACTCAGGATGGCCTTGTGTAACCCGGCTCTGCCTTCCTGAGGCTGGCGGCCAGATGGGTCTCAGTACGGGGCAGCCAGGTTCAGCATCAGCATCAGTGACCTGCAGAGGCGTCCCTCAGTATTCGAGTCCTGTAGGACCACTGCAGCCCTGCCCAGGGGTAGGTCAAACTCTCAAGGGAGGCCCCTTTGCCCTGAGGTCACCCTGAGACTTCACTTTCCACCTGGAGCGACCTCCACCAGGGCTGATGCCACAGGGGCGCTTCAGGCAATGCTGAGGTGGTGGGCGCCCCTCAAATGCATAGGCCCGGTCCTCGGACCCTCTCCCAGCCCATCTCCATCTCCATCTCCCAGGAGGAGGGGCAGGGCAGGGCAGGCCCCTCCCAGGGCTGAAGGATCAGCCTCTGGCAGGAACACGGAGTCCAGGCATGGCTGGGAGGAAGGATTCCTGGGCTGTGGAAGGGAGCACTTGGCTGGCAGGACAGTGGGTTCCCGGTCCTTGCCAGGCCCTGTAAGCAAAGCCCCAGGAGAGAGCGAGGGCTGGGACATAGGCCCAGCAGACCCAGCCCTGCGGCCAGACCTCAAGCTTCGTTATGGGAAGAGGGAACATCGCAAAGAGCAGAAGCATTGATTGAGCCCTGAGAACTCCTGACCTCCTCCATGCGAGGGGGGCGGTGTGGTGGCCAAGGGCCAGGGTCCGCTATGTGGCCTCTACTAGGGGCAGCTCCAGAGCTTCGCAGGACTCCACCTGCTGGGGAAGTAGGTGAGAGAAAGTAGAACCCCCTGGCAGCCTGGCGGGCAGCCAGCCCCTTCTTGGAACAGCCTGGGGGGGCGGCTGGAGGCAGGGCTTGGCCTGACCCATGACCCAAGGCAGGCTGACGAGGCTGTCTCTAAAGGGGACCAGACCTAAAGGAGTCAGAGATGGGGTCTCCTGAGGCAGCACCTTCCCTTCTCGGGCCCACATCTTTTCTGGGAGGTCCCGCTTCCTCCCAACACATTCCCCTCTGGGCTTCAGTGGCCGGGGCGCTGACCATCACCGACCCCCCACATTGGCCCAGGGCAAATGCTCGGCCAGAGGCATTTATCTTGCTTCCTGGTGCACCATCTGCTGTCAGTCAGAACAGGGGAGGGGCCAGCCCTTTAGGAGGAGGTGGGGACAGCCACAGCTTGCCGTCCACCCCCCACCACCGCAGGCAGATGCGGCCTTAGTGGAGCCTGGTTCCCCTCTCAGGGATCCTAGGAGTCTGGGGTGGCTGTCAGGCAGCTCTCTCTGCCTCAGCCATCTGCACACAGCTACCAGGCAAGCTCTGGAAAGCAAAGAGCAGACTTGCTGCCCTGTGGAAGGTTCTAGTGGCTCCTGGCTCATCTGAGCCGGCCCCACCACCCGTCTGGCCTCAGTCCAGCCATGCTGCTCCAGAACACCTCCTCTCCTCAGGGCCTTGGCACCTGCCATTCCCTCTGTCTGGAGCACCACCTCTCTAGCTGGCATTGCTCTCTTTCTCACCATATGCGGGGAGCTCACCCCTGCGGAGTGCTGCCGTCCACCTGCCCACCACATCATGCCTCAGTCCCCGCCCCTGTCACAGCACACCAGGACTGACACCACCTGCCCCAGCCTGGCTCCTTGGCCAGAGGAGACACCTTAAGAGTGGGGACCTTGTGTGTCTCACCCACGGCTGTGTCCCCAGCACGTGGCATGGCACACAGCAATGCGTCTGCATGAATGAAGGCCCCCCAAAGCTTGCGGCCACTCAAGCCCTGAGTCCTTGCAGGCCCTAATAGGTGGGGGTACTAGGGGAGCAGGCCTAAGGGTCCCGGGCTAAGGGTTGAGCCAGAAGCTGCCCAGCCCTGGTGAGGAGGGCATGGCTCTCAGCCACCTGCCCTGCACGCTGTAGGCAGTCCTCTTCCTGTCCACATGAAAGCTGCCCGGTGCTTCTACTCCCCCTTCACCAGGAAAGGGAGGCTCCAGGAGAGCGGGGCTGTGACCAGGAGGCCAGTGGTTGGAGCTGGGCACTCCCTGCCCCAGCCTCGGCCCTGGGTGAAGGGATGGGGCTGCCTGGCCTGGCTGTGAGAGGGTATCTGATCCGTCTTCAGGAAGTTGCCCCTCATCCCATGACCTGTCCTGCCCTGAGCCCTCTGCTCAGGCAGAACCAGCCTAGACCAGTTTGTGTGGCTCAGGGAGGCCAAGGGCTTGAAAACCAACAAGTTGTTCTTGGAAGCACCTCTGACCCTCCCTGCCGGCCTCCCTCTGCCCATGCAGGAAGGCGACAGGCAGGCCTGGGGCCTGGCACTTTACCTCTTCTACCCTCCCTCACAGGGGTGGCTCCCTGTCAACAGCTGGCTGGAGCCTGGCTGTCCCTGGAAGCCAGCGACCAGCTGAATCGGATGTGGTACTCTAGCCAGACCCTCAGGGTTCTATCTGCACAGGAAGACTTGAGAACCGGCCAGAGGGCGATTCTTCCCCCAAGGTCTGGAGCCCTGATGAAGGGGTTTTAGGCACAGGGTCATGTGGGCTAGGGGAGGCTTTCCTGGTCCCAGAGTCACTACTTCTCGCTGACAGTGACCTCCCCCTCCACCACAGTGGGCTCTGGCCAAGGTCAGCCAAGCAACAGGGAAAGACCAGAGCAGAAGTAAATCAGGAGACCGTGTTGCCATGGGCAGACCATGTCGTGCTGGGCCATGGGCAGAGCACCCAGGTGGACGGGGCCATGTCCTCGGGAAGCAGCCCAGGTGTGGCATGAATGTCTGACCCCACTGTGCTGCCAATGTTCCCAGGACACCCAGCATGGGGGATGGTTGCGGACATCCGCCACCGCGCATGGTTTGAGCCCCTGATGAGCTGTGTCTGAAGCAAGTCATTCCTGAACTTTTTGACCACGTGAGTTAATAAGTGTTCTTTTTATTGTTAAATCAGTCTGGGTAGGGTTTCTGTCACTTGCAATGAAGGGTCCTAACAGAAAACACTGCTTTCCCCAGCCACAGGGGACAGGACCAAGGGGCATCAGACACCTGGACATCTGGAGTGAGGGGAGATGGGGCCAGGCGCCCGGGCATGTGCCCTGGACTCCAGGGAGCCAGGCTTCAGGCCCACGCCTGGTGGGCACCCACGGCATGGCAGACTCCAGTCTGGCTCAAGGTGAGCTCCCATGCCTGGCCTGAGAAGGCCCAGCCAGCCAGGCAGGTGAGCGTCAGCAAGGTGCATGGGCAGATCTGGTTTCCAGTCCTCCCAGTCTTCCCTGGGGGGGGGGGGTCACTTGTCTGGGGGGCAGGTGCTGGGGTGCACGGCCTCAGGGGACCTCACTCCAGTCCTATCTTCCCTCTGGTCCCAAAAGGTGCCTGGGGTTGTCTAGCTCAAGGCATTATCTGGGACCACAGCTCTTAGGGCTGAGAAAAAGGCATTTATTTGTTCCTAACAGGCCCGAGTGTTTTGAGTTCGCTAAGTGGACAGAGAATTACCTGAAGTGGAAAAGAAGGATGCCAATGTCCAGCACAAAGGCACTGGGGTCTGGAGAGAAAGAGCCACTCCCACTGTGCCTGCCACCCGTGGGGCAGGGTCCTGGGGGCGGGGTGCAGCGCGGGAACTCTGCTCTCTCGGGGCCCAACGATGGAGTCTGCTCGGACGCAGGAGGGACCGGGAGGCCCTCCCTCACAGCCGCAGATCCCGGTCAGCTGTGGAAGGCTGACCAGGAGGCGCCCGAGGCGTAGAACTCCACACCGCTGGGCCAGTCGCCGTCCCCATTGCCCTCCTTGTCCTCGTCAGAGTCCTCCTCGTCCCCGCTGGATGCCCCGCAGCCCGCCCCGGCAGAGTGGGCCGGCTGCCCGGGGGCCCCCGCGTGCAGCTCCTCCTCCTCCCGCTTCGGGGCGGCCAGCTGCCGGTAGCAGAGGCTGCAGACGCGCAGGGGCTTGGGCGACAGGCGCGGCAGGAGGAAGCGCTCTCGGGAGCACTCGGCACAGACTACGAAGCCGCACTTGCGGCAGTGGTGGCGCCGCGTGAGGGCCGAGAAGCGCGTCTGCGTGCAGCGCATGCAGATGTCCGTGGCCTTGTCGGGGATCCAGGGCGCCGCGTGCTCCGTGCTGGGCTGGCGGCCCGTGGCCAGCAGCTGCCGCCGCACACACTCCTCAATGTGGCTGATCCACTCCTGGCGCTCCGTGCTGGAGGCGGCTGACACCACAAAGGACTTCTTGGCCGTCCGGATCATCCAGCGGTTCTTGGCCTGCGCGGTCTCGGGCAGCGGCTCGAGCGTCACCTCCTCCAGCGGGATGATGTGCTGGCTGCGGTACTTGCGCTTGTGGAGCACGATGCTGCCGTACACCAGGATGTCGTTGAAGAGGAAGAAGATGCGTGGCTTGGCCTTCTTGCGGCACTCCTTGGTCAGCATGCCCTCGCCCAGCAGCACGCGGCCTGGCAGGGCCAGCGGCTGCCCTGACGCCCCGAAGCAGCTCTCCACGGCCGCGATGCGCTGGCTGTTGATCTCCGTGTTGGCCAGGTAATCCACCATGTTCTCCGGCAGCCTGGCTGTGGGAGGGGCGGCAGGTGAGGGAGGCGCCGGACCCCAGACCCCATGGCCCTCGCATCCCAGCCAGACAGGCCACCACAGGGCCCAGACGGCCAGCCAACCGCACAAACTCGCTGCCCCAGAAGCCAGAGCCAACTCTTAGACAAGGAACTGCCGAGACATGAAGGGGCGGTCCCCAGTGAGGGGCTCGTGGAAGCCAGCCCGGGACGGGGAGGCAGCAGTGAAGATGTGTGGCTGAGCCAGGCCACCACTGTGGCCAGTGGGGGCTCAACTCCCTGGGGACCCTTGGGAGCCAGGGGAGAACGTGCCTCAACGCTGTCCACCCCAAGAGGCAAGGATACTGAGCCCCAACTCCCATCAGGGGCTCCCAGGAGCACCAGAGACCTGGCACTTTGGGCCTGCTCCAGGTGGGACAGTGAGTGCCAGGCACCAGTGTCTGCAACCCTAACCCATCACGGACTCCGCCATCCACCAAGCCAAACCATCACAGACCTGCAGCCTGCTCCCTCGGCCCACGGCTCAGTGGTCACCACTGCCTGCATCACAGGTACCACGTGCTGACTGCTTCCCCCATGTCGAACATGACTATCTTATTTAGTCCCCACACCAACCCAAGGAGGTAGAATCCCCCAGTGACAGGGGGGAAACTGAGGCTCTGTAGGTAGGGGGCCCAGAGCTTGTTTCCTGGGAGACAGTGCCATCCTCCATGGAGTGTGAGGCCCACTCTGTCCTCCTCTGCCAAGCACGAAATGTCAGTGGCCCAGATCTCATCCAATTCTGTCCACACACACTGCCTTTGACCTCCAGACTCATGGCATTGAAGACCACCCAAATCCTGCTGACTCCCCCGGTCAAGCCTCCAGCTGTGGCTTCTCTCCTGCGCTGTTAAGCACGGACGTCCACCTGTCCACGCGATTTCCTACCTGCTCCTCTAAGAAGGTCCTCAAATTCAACATGTGCCTAACACAAACCCAGCTTTTCCCTCCAGTTCCTCTTTTCCATAAACAGAACCACCATTCACCCATTTGTTCAAGCCCCAAACCTAGGACTCATCCTTGAACCTCCTCTTTCCTGTACCCCCAACGGTCACCTCATGAGCAAGCTCCACCATCTTTATCTCTCACCACTGGCCAGAGTTTGCCCACCTCTCACCACACAGCTACACGGCTGGATCCACAGCAGGGTGCCATCATGTTTTGCCTGAACTAGGCTGTCCCATGCTGGCTCCTTCCTGTGACTGGGCTCTCGGTCCTCATCTCCCTTCAGAAAGGGTCTCTGACAACCCCATCTCAAGTACAGGGTTGGCAAACTATGGCCTGAGGGTCAAATCTGGCCCACAGCCTGTTTTTGTAAATAAAGTTTTATTGGAACACGGCCACACCCCACTTAAAATTGTCTGTGGCCGCTTTCAGGCTGCAATGGTAGAGATGACTAGAGGTGACAGACACCACGGGTTGTAAAGCCTAAAGTACATACTATGTGGCTCTTTACAGAGAAAGTTTATTGACCCTTTCTCTAAGATGTTACCCTAGGACTTATCAGGACCAATATTTTCTTATCTATCTATCATTTGCTTACATGTTTTGTATTTCCATTTCTGGGTTCTAAACTCCATGAGGGCAGGAGCCTTGTCTTGTTCACTACAGTATCCCCAGTGCTTGGAACAGTGCCGAGCACACAGTAGGTGTTTTGCACCTACTGTGAAGTGAATGAAGGAACCCTTCCAAAGCTCCCCGAGGGCCCCCCATGCATAGAGTCAGCTTTACTTCCTGGAAAGAAGCAGGTGAGAGCTGACTTCATGGCCACTGCCAGGTGCACACAGGCACACACAGCATGACCCTGGCCAAGCTGATCACACTCATGGTATTTCTGGGTCACCACACTGCAGTTCTATAAGTCAGACTACTTGTGGGAAGCCAGAGCGGGGCTCAGTGTGGGGGCTGGATGCATTGCACAAGACGGGTGCTCAGTTCCCTGAGTCACATACCGCTTGCCCCCTTCAGACCACAAGGCATCCTGAGAGATGCTGCCCACACCACCTTATGTAAGAACGACTCTTTTTAGGTTGCTAATCTTGGCTGTGCGTTTCAGACCTCGCTGATTACTGGTGACAGCCCTGGGCTGTCCTGCTAGGACCAATCACTGGGTCCCTGCTGTGGACAATCTGAAAAAATTCCAGAGGCCATCCCCCTTCCCCCCACCGGCTGGGCTGAGTGCTGGCTAAGGGCTCCACTGGAGGAGCTCAGACCGCAGCCGAGGGAGACCCCCAGGAGCCATGAGTTCAAGACCTGTGGCAGAGACAACAGAGATGCCTAGCGGTGGGGGAATGGTTCCCACAGCTGGGCCACTCACACGCAGGAAGACCTCCGGCAGCTACTACGACTCACCCAATCCATGCGGGTCAACATGGAGTGACAACAGACATCAGACACTGAGTAGAAAAAGCAACCTGCCAAATGGTAAGTGACAGATTGTGTGTAGATATTACAAAATGGTGCAAAAGTATTCAAGAACTAGATATTCGAATGAAGATGGAGAAGATGGAACTTTACATGCATGAAGGTGGCTACTATTAAAAAAAAACAACAACAACAACTTAAAAAACCCAGGCAATAACAAGTGTTGGCAAAGACGTGAGGTTGAAACCCTGGCGTGCTGTTGGGGGAAATGTAAATTGGTGTAGCACTAAGGAAAAGAGTATGGGGGCTCCTCGAGAGATCAAAAATAGAAACACCATCTGACCAAGCACTTCCATTCCTGGGTGTCTCCCCACCAGACGGAAAGCAGGGTCTCAAAGTGGTATTGCACACCCACGTTCATGGCAGCATTATTCACAGTAGCTGGGAGGTGGAAGGAACCCAAATGTCCATCGACGGCTGAACGGCTGAACAGAATGTGCAACAGAAAATTATTCAGCCATAAAAGGAAGGAAATTCTGACCCCTGCTACCACATGGATGAACCCCGAAGACATTTTTGCTCCATGAAATAAGTCGGTCACAAAACAACAAATACAGTACGGTTCCACTCCTATGCGGCATTGCAAGTAGTCAAATGCATAGAGACAGAAAGTAGAAAGGTGGTTGCCCAGGTTGGGGGGCAGCGGGAGGAAGGAGAGCTGTTATTTGATGGGTACAGAGCTTCACTTTTGCAAGATGAAAAGAATTCTGGAGATGTTTCACAACAATGGAAATATACTTAATACCACTGAACTGTACACTTAAAAAGGGTTAAGACAGGTTAAAAACAAATGATGGACCCAAATCAAAGTCAGGTGAAAGTGGCCTGGAGAAAGGGTACCTGGATATAACCAGCAATGGAGGGGGGGAAATGCATAACGCACCTACTCTGGGGATGCACCTGACACAGGGCTTTGTCCTGATGGAACTTGTTCTCTCCTCTCTTCCACTCAGAAATAGTCTGTGTGATTTGTGAGAGAAGTCTGGGGCCCCACCCTGGGAACCCTGGAAAGCAGGACCTAGGAGGGGCACCCAGGTCCACCCTTCTGGGAGAGCTACAGTTGGGGACACCGCTTATCAGAGAAGGAGGTACCTGGCCAAGATCACAGAGGTGGGGGGTCAGAATGCTGGCCCCTTGTACTGTCCTTTGGCTTCTTCTGACTGGGGCCAGGCTGATTCATCGCTGCCCTTCCTTCCATCCAGCCCCAACCAGGCCCACGGTGCTCTCACGTCTGCTGGATTTCACCTTCCAAATGTGTATCATAAGTCCTATCATGTGCCAGACACAGTCCTACTGTGCTTGGCACCAGGTGACAGACAGCAAAGAAGTAGGGACCAGGCCCTTTAGTAACAGACTCCCTAGTGGGACAGTCAGACTAGTAAGTAAATCAACAAGGTAATTTCTGATTGTGTGTGCTAAGTGCTGTGAAGCAAAAGTCTGATCTGCCTGACAGAGCTGGGGTGGGGGTGGGGGTCAGGCAAGGCCTGGTGAGGAAGTAACCTTGCACCAACCCTAACACTGTGAAAGAGCCAGTCATGCAAAGGCCGGAGAAAAGAATGTTCTGGGCCCTGGGAACAGCTCAAGAATCTGACCCGTGGAGGCCATAGAGGAAGGAGTGAGGGGTAAGAGGTAAGGTCAAAGGGGCCAGCAGAGGCCAGTCTTGAAGGTCCAGAGGCCAAATGAGGATCTGAGGTTTTCTCCAAGTACACTGAGGAGAGTGCCAGATCCAAGTGTCCTTTCCTTCCAGAGGGGCTGCCCCTCAGCCTTGTCTAACCCTGTGTTTCCTGGAGGCTCTTCTCCAAGAAAAAAAAAAGTAATAAGGAAAATAAACCAGAGGTGCTATTAACTAGGAGCTTACAGCTCACCAGCTACAACTGTAAGCACATTATAAGTATTCTCTCACTTAATCCTCACGAAAGCCCCACGGGGGAAAGTACCACCCCCATCATCAAAATTACTGCCCAAGGGCCCAGTCGAGTGATGGGGGAGCCCAGCTACAAGAAGGCTGTTCTTGACCAAAGACAGAATCAGAAATCCTCAAGTCCAGAGGGCAGGGTCCCTCTCCAAATGCCTGATCCCCTGCCCTACCTCCCCAACCCCATACCAGCCCAGGGATCTCTTGGGCTGGTCTGGGCAGGTCCCTTAGCTCAGCTGGGCTGCCTCACCTCCGGTCTTGGCAGCCCTGAGGGCTGACGTGTGCAGGGACACAGGCCTAAGTCAGAGTCATCTCTCGGCCCGCACAGACCCCAGTGGAAATTATGTGCCCAGGAACAGCCCAGTACTAAGTGGAAACTCTGTGCCAAGAATGACCCCCGCAATGATCCACCCTCCCCACTGGCTTTTCACCCTCTGGGGTGAGATAAGAACTTTGTTCAAATTGTAAACCAACATTTTCCTTGCACTGTGGAGATCAAATTTCAGAGTGCCTCTGAACTTTGGAACCTTCTGGAACCTTTGGAAACTTCCTTCTCCCCCCTGTAAAGGGGGCTGAAGACACCACTGCCTTGCTTAACTCTTCGGTGTTCCAGAAGAGGAAAGGGAAGGAGATTCCCGCTGATTCCAGGTTGGGAAGGAACTGCCATCTCTGTAGGCCGACCTTAGTGACTTCCTCTGTGAAATGGGAGATGAAGCCCTGCCATTTCTTCTGACAACTCCTACCCAAAATCACAAACTCCAACGCCTTGGGGACCAGGCTGTTCCATAGTGAGAGAGGCCAGAGAGGACCAAGGCCACCCAGAAAGCACTGCCACTCTCCTCCCGCCACCTCCCGGGTCCACTGGGGCAGCTGACTCTGCTCACGTGTGCAGACCCCGAAAACTGGGACCAAGGAGTGAGGCCCCCACGGCGGCGTCAGGCCAGGGCTCTAGCGGAGATCCCCGCCGCCTCAGGGGGCAGCACCCGCGGGCGCCTCCGGACCTCCTCTGCTCACAGGTCGCGCATCCCAGGGACCCGGCCTTGACCCCGAACGCCCTTACTTGTGCACACCCCGCTCTGCCTGGAGCCCCTGCAGCCTCCACCTCGCCTCCAGCAGCCCCAGCCAGCAGTAAGCGCCCTTCTCCGCGCCTCTGCTCGGGCTCAGGGTCCGAGGTGGCCCTTGCTGCGCGCCGGTCCCGCCCAAGCCCCGGAGCCACCTCGACAGGGCGGCCGGGGAGACTGGAGGCGGCGGGCAGGCGACCTGCCTTCCCCTCGTGTCCCTGCCAGGCCCGGGGCCCTTACCTCCTCCGCCGGCTCCCTGCGCGCCTGCGCCCCGCCCGGCACCCCTCCGCGAGCCTGCTCTTGGCCGCAGAGGTCCGCTCCGGGTCTGGGCGCCCACTCTCGCAGGACACGCCCCTCGCGGCGGCTCCGCCAATCGGAGCCCCGGCGCGCGGGCGGGGCCGGTGCCTGGGCTCCCGACTCTCGGTGCCTGACAGCCCGGGAAGTGTAGGCGGGCAGAGCCCCCCAGAGTTAGAATGGGCACGCGGTGCGCGCCCGCCGTGGGCAGGACCTGCACAGAGTTACTTTTCGGGACCTCCCAGGGCTGGCTCTCCAGTCTGACTGCCCATTTCCCCCTGCCGCTCCCACCTCGCTGGAGACAGTCCTCGCAGGACTCCCAAGCGAGGCCTTGGAGTTACTGTGCCTTGTGCCGCCTCTGGCGGGCCTCCCTGCTGCTCGCTGACACAGTCATCTCCTCTCAGCACCCGAGAAACCAATCATCATCATATTAACAATCAGCAGCATTTAATCCTTTTTATATTTTAAAACTTTGTATAGTGGAAACTTTCATAGAAGGAGAGTCCAGTTTAGTGGACTCTAATGCGCTCATCACGCACTCCAACATCCAGCAGGTTATGCTGCCTCCCCACCCAGACCCTCCCCTGCCTCCTGGGACCCTGGAATGAAATTCCAGGCCTCACCCCTCCAGGAGGCCTGTCCCAGCCTCCCTCTGGTCCCCTCCCCGCACTTCATTTCACACTGGCTTCTTCCTGTTCCTCAAAACCCCAAGGTTGTTCCCACCTATGGGCCTTTGCACGCCCCTACCTCCAGATCTTCCCATGGCTGCATTGTTGGCATTCAAGTCTCAGCTCAAACTGCCATGTCCTCAGAGGTTTCCCTGACCACGCAAAGCAGCTCACCGCCTCCACTCCCCCCCCCCGACCCTCAGCTACCTCACCCAGTTTTATTATTTTGTAAATTATTTCTCCAACCCGAAGTCATCTTATTCAGTCACTCATTTATGTGTTCATGGCTTGTCTCCCTCACCTAGGCAGTGAACCCCATGGACTGGACTATATTGATCTTGTTCCTCTCTTTATCTCCAGTTCTGAGAACCGATATGAGCACTTGGTAGAAACGTGGTCACTGTCCCACAGTGACAGTTTGTCGTGCCAAATAGGGCAGACGCTGGGCACTTTGGCGAGGAGCCAGCTCAGGCCAGTGCAGTGTCTGCCTGCCAGGACCAAGGCCAGAGACAGCAGCAGGCACAAGAGCTGATCCGGCCTGGGGGCTGGAGCCAGGAGGCCTGAGCGGAGCAGTGGTGACCTGCCCTCCGGGGCGGTGTGGGCAGAGCCTGTGAGGTAGGGATGGGCCTCTCCTAGCCCAGGTGGAGTGAGGCCAGGACATGGGCTAAGGAGGGAAGGGGATGAGGCAAGGGAGGAGAAGGGAGGGAGAGGCCCAAAGAAGAGGGGTGGTAGGCAAGTGAGAGGGCCACCACAAATGGCCTTGGCAAGCCCACCTCCCCACCACTGCCACGAGCCCCCCTCCACCACCTTCGCTGCTGTTACCTCCGCAGTAGGACAGACAGTGCTTACTGAGCACCCCACAGAAGCCATGGGCTCATAAAAGTAAACATGTATACAATGCATGGCAAACCTTCATACTGAGCTCTTTCATATAAAAATCAGGATTTTCACCTTCTCATAAATCAGAGAATTTGAAAACACGGTCCCCCATCTCCTCGTGGAACTGTTCCCTTCAGATTGGGCACATGACCCCATTCACGACAGTCCCACCTCACTCTGTGATTTCCTTCTCGCCCCGCTTTACCCGTTTATGTGCTTCCGGTTGACTAAGCATCTGCACTGAGGAGTCCTGATGGTACAGCGGGGCCTCTACACCAACAGAGGAGAAGGACACAAGGCCCAACCACCCCAGAGGCTGACGTAGAATCAGGCAGGTCAGTTGGGACCCCGGTAAATGCCATCCCAAGTGTACACACTGCTTGTTGCTGGGGGCTGGTGGGTGCTGGAGGGGGACACTGAGCTGAGCCTTCAAGGCCATGTTCCATGACTGCTTCAGGACCAGGTCCCCACCTCCCTAGCAAGAGGGGCTTCGTGGGGAACGTAGGCCCTGCCTGGGGTGAGGGCACCACGGAAGGGAGCCAGAGAGCCTTTGAAGGCAGAATTATCCAGTTTGAGACAGCACCCTGGCACCTAACACTGCTCCTGGCATGCAGCAGGTGTCCAGAAAAGGGAGGCCTTTTCATGGTTCTGGGAAACCAGAGGGAGGAGGCACACCCGTTGGTCCTGGAGGTGGGAGACCCCAACTAGCTTTGTCTCACTGCTGTTCCAGGACCCACTGGGGCCTCAGTCTCCTCCTCTGTCCTTGATTCCAGTGCTGACATTCTGGGCCTCAGGGTGGAGACAGCGGAGACTCTACTCATCTAGCCGTCCGCCCCTTCCCAACAGGGACCAGCTGTGGGCGGAGAAGACCTGGGCGGAGGGCCTGCTCCTCCAAATAAGAGGAAAAACTCGTGACTCAGGGAAAGGCAGAAGTTGACTCAGCCAAGCCACAAGCTGTGGAAAAAATGAGTTCTCCCTGAGGCCTTTTTTTTTTTTTTTTCTCCTGGGGTAAGAAGCCCTTTCTGAGGGAAAGCTGGCTTCCAGACTTGGGGAACCAGGCTTTCAGGAAACTGCCAAGGCTCATGATTTTCAAGTTAGGAGTTCCGGCAAACACCTGGGTGGAAAATGCCAGAAATTTATATTGGATCTTTTTAAGTTTTGTCTAAGTGCCACGCGCTGTGTGCTAAATACTCCATATTATCTTATGTCTCCTCAGCCTACACCTGTCATTCCCCGCCTTGGGCTTATGACAGTGAGGCAGACACAAAGCATTTAGGGTGAAGGATCCCCACCAGCACAAATGTTGCAGCAAGAGGCATGAAAACAAACGGGGCAAAGTAGTAACAGGGGATGACCTAGGTCAGAGGGGGGCAGACTTTCTGAAAAGGGTCAAATAGTCAACAGTTTGGTCTCTGTGAGCCCCTCCGGGCTCATGGCATGGCAACTCAGCAGCTCCGCTGTTGCCCCGAGCACAGCCCTCGCCAGGGTGCCAGCCCGTGGGCAGCTTTGCTTGGCGACGCTCACGGCTGACTGTCCAATCAGGTTCGTGTGTTAGGAAACTTTATTCTCCTTTTCATTTTTTTTTTTTTTCAGCCACTTAAAAATATAAAGGCCATTGTTAGCTCACGGGTCATGCAAAAACAGGCCAGAGGCTGGAGCTTGCCGACGACCCCTCACCTACAGGTGGTCGTCATTGCTTTCTTACAACTCTTCCGCTCAGTTGAAAATATTCAAAACAGAAAGTTGGGCCAACAAGTAAAGGGGAAAAAAAGCAAACGGCGGTTGTCCTACATATCATGGGGCCTCATGGACTTGACTTCAAGTCGGCTCGCTCCCCACGATTCTGCATGCTGCTGTGCTACACCTGAGGCTGGGTCTGCAAACCGTGGAAATGTGGACATTAGGGAAGGATTTCTCGTGAAACGGTTGTGAAGATTAATTGTAGAAGAGGAGCACCTGAGAGGTTTGGAAACCGATTTCACAAGAAAATCTCTCAAGGTTGTTGGATTTTTTTTAAAGGATTGTTGGATCCTGGATTGCTGAAGTGTCGGATTTGAAACCGAGAGGAAACGTGCACTCTGCACAACCACAGAACAGCAGTGGCCTTCCCCACCCCCCGCCCACACCTGCCTCTGCAGGGTCAATATTTACCCCTTCCTGTGTGTGTTTGCCCATGCGTGTCATTCCAAGTCTGCACCTCCTTGTCATGTTTGCAGGCAGTATGGGTCTGTTTCCCATCATGGGTGCCTCCGTGAGGCTCTGACCGGGCCAAAGGGGAAAACAAGATACGCGAGAAGAGAAAACTGCCCTTTAAAAAATGCTTCGGATGGATGAAATAAATATTGCATTAAAGATCATCTTCAGAATGATTTAGACACGCCTACTTTCTCCAAGAGGGTCAAACCAAGAGGCCTCTGACAGCACTGGATTGACAAAGTTCCATCTGGGTCATCCATTCCTTCCACAGTTACTGGACACTGTGCCACAGCCAAGCGGTGGAGGCAGAGATGAAGGGGGCACGGCCTCTGCCCTTGGGAGGCTCACAGTCGAGCAGCGGGCAGACCTGTGGAACATACTCGTCCATGAGGAGCCAGAACCGCTCACCCAGAGCAGAGGACAGAGGTCATATCAGATGAGAACTGTCTGGGTTGGATACCACATCTTGGAGCACAGTTTTGGCACCAGAAAATCAGTCCTTGGGGTCTGGCTGGCAAAGAACTCTTCATCTGCTGCATTTAAGGCAAGAACAGGAATTTTAAGGACCAGGAAGATGCAAGCTAGAGAGAGAAAAAGGCCCAGCGCGTGGTGTGGGAGAGGGCCAGGGGAGGCTTTCTGGCTGAGGAGTGGGGCTGGGGCAGTCAAGAAAGGCTTCAAAGGACAGGAATGGGTGATATTCCATTTGAATTACTTGCTGGGCTGCCCAAGATGCCCCATGTTTTTGGCCATTACCCCTCAAAGCTTCATGAAATCCACACCTTTGCTGCCAAGCATGCAAATTATTATATCCAACTTCCACGGCGGGCAACGTGGCAACATCTATCACGTTGAGAAAGGGCGGCCCGTCTGTCCAGCTAGTCCCCTCTTAGAAACTTATTCTTAGACATTATTGTATTTGTGCAAAAGGATATATGCTCATATCTATTCATTGCAGCTTCACTTACAATAGGGAAATAATGGGACAACCTAAATATCCATCGACAGGGGGCTAGTTAGATCATGGACATCCATACCGTGGCTGGGCTCACCGCAGTTAAAGGGAAGAAGGCAGGTCCCTATGACCTGCTGTGGAACGATTTCCAAGATCTATTGAGAGAAAAAAGTAAGGTGCAAAAAGTGTGTGTAAACATGTGACTTCCTGCATGAGTATGTGTGAAAATTATTGCCAGAACAATTCGTGAGAAACTAGTGCCAGCGGTTACCTCTGGGGGGGAAATGGATGGTGTGGACCCGTGATAGAGGGACTCACATTTTATACTCTTGTCTAGTTCCCTCCCACACTGCACAGGTGACCCTGTGTGACCAGGGGAGATTGTGGAAATGACCGTGTGTGACTGTCCAGGCTTCTGCCTTGCTCTCTTGGATCACTGGCTCTGGGGGAAGTCAGCTCCTTCGTCCTGAGGCTGATCAAGCAGCCCTGGGGAGATGGCCGTGGAGTGAGAAACCTCAGCAGCAGCTTGCTGGCCATGTGAGGGACCATCCGGGCCCAGGGAAGACCCAAGGTGACTGCAACCCAGACTGACACCTTAACGGCAACCTTCCAAGCGACCTTGAGGCAGGACCATCCAGCTAAGCCCCTCCCCAACTCCTGACCCTCAGAAACCGTGTGACGTCCCAAATGTTTATTTTCTCAAGCCACCAAATTTTGAGATAACTTGTTACACATCAATTTGTTATGCATCCTTTTATTTCTTCTAGACATTTTACCTTGTGCATTTGTGCATGTCCAAATAGTGGTGGTGATGCTACTGATCATAATCCTAACTGTCTCCACCACATGGACTGTGTGTGCAGTACTTTGGGGCGATCAGCACTAGGATACCTGAGGTGGAGAGCTGGGAACCAGCACAGGGCAAGGAGCCCTGCCTAAGTAGGACTCCACGTAAGTGCTCAGAGAAGGGGAGGAGGAGCCTACCTTCCAGGTGTGTATTTGCAAGGGGGGGGTGGTGATGTGTCTGTGTGTGTGTGCAGTGCACGTGCAGAGCTTGAACAGCCCTCAGGTGCAAAGTTTCACACCAGGTGCCTATAGGCCCACAGACCCTTTCTGTTTGGCCAGCACACTGAATTTTAAAATCTGAACTTGACACCCACCAGGATTGCTAAAATTGTAAATGTTGACAATGTCAAGTGTTGGCAAAGATACAGAGCAAGTGGATTCTCATAGGTTGCTGGAGGGAGTATAAATGGATACAACTATTTGGAAAACCATTCGGCAGAGTCTACTGAGCTCAACATATGCTATCCTATGGCCCAGAAAATCTACTCCCAAGTGTATATCCAAGAGGAAAGAGGGCATGTGTCCACCAAAATCCATGTGCAAGAATGTTATTCATAATAGTAAATTAATCAAAGCCAAGCAGGGGTTCATTGAAACCTCTGATCTATAACCAATTAGCCAACACAGGTGAAAACCTAAATTTGTGACTAGAGTCTGAAGTGGGAGGGGGTCAGACTTCTGGGACTGAGCCCTTAACCTGTGGGATATGATGCTGTCTCCAGGTAGATGGTGTCAGAATTGAGTAGAATTGTAGGACACCCAGCTAGTGTCTGAGAATTGCTTGTGTGTGTGGGGGGGGGCGGGAACCCATACATTGGAGGTGGGTGCAGAATGTTAATGCCCTGCCCTTCCTGCTGCAGGGGCCATGGTGGATAGATGGTCCAGAAGCTGCTCTTCTCAGTTCACTCCTTCCATGCCAAGACCCTACTTCATCCAGGCTGCTCCCAGACAATGTCTGAGCATGCAGGGTGCTAATACTGGTACGTTTCTGTGAGATGTGGGACCTTGGGCAATGTCTTAGTTTAGGCTGCTATTACAAGTTACAAACAGGGGAGCCTAAAAAGTAAAAAATTATTTCTGACTCTCCTGGAGGCTGGAAGTCTGAGATCAGGGCACCGGCATGGTTGGGTTCTGGCGAGACCCCTCCTCTGGGTGGTAGACAGTCATCTCTTCCTTGTACCGTCATATGGGGGAAAGAGAGACCTAGCTAGCTTTTCAGCCTCTTCTCATGGGGGCACTAATCCCATTCATGCGGGCCCCACCCTCACGACCTGTGTACCTCCCAAAGGATCACATCTTATCACATTGGGATTAAGTGTCAGCATATGAATTTTAGAGGGGACACACTCAGTTTGTGTCAGGCTCCCTTGGCTCAGGGATTGTCCACTGGCCTAGCGAAGCTTTCCTGGAACTGTTGTGAAGTTTGAGACTCTTTCTACTCTATACTTCCTTCTCCCTCTCTTTCTGGGTGTCCCACCAATGGAGTAGTCTGCAGGCTCTGCCCACCTTTCCTGGAAACCTCTTCTTTATCCTTCATGGGTCTTCCCTCTAATTCATGGGCTGCATGTCTGCTCTTGTTTTGGTGTCTGCTTATTGGAAGACCCCAACTAGACACGAATGTACCAGTGATGCTCCCACCACCCAAGACCCCACCCTCCAGACACTTAATGTCTCCAGACTCCCTGCCTCTGCTCTGCCCTCCCTTTACCTCCTGTTTCCCAAACCCTCACCCTTTCCTCCTCTCCAACTGAGGTAATGGAAGAGCTTTAATTCACCCTCTCTTCATATCTTAGAGAAACTTTCTTTTTCTTTTTTTAATTAAAAATTAAAAAATAGTTTTTAATTTTTAATGGAGATATCCTTGACATATAACATTGTTAGTTTCAGGTGTACAATATAATGATTCAATATTTGTATATATTGCGATCAACACACTAAGTCCCACCTGTTTATTTTGCTTTTGATGCAAAAAACCATCACCAAGACTGATGTCAAGGAGCTTCGCACCTATGTTTCCTTCTAGGACTTTCATGGATTCAGGGCTTACAATCAAGTCCTTAATCCATTTTGAGTTAATTTTTGTTCATAGTGTAACACAGTGGTCCAGTTTCATTCTTTCTCATGTGCCTATCAAGCTTTCCAACACCATTTATTAAAGAGACTGTCTTTTCCCCATTGTATGTTCTTGGCTCCTTTGTCATAAGATAAATGATAGTATATGTGTAGACTTATTTCTGCACTCTTGATTCTGTTCCACTGATCTATGTGTCTGTTTTTATGCCAGGACCGTACTCTTTTTATGACTATGGTTTTGTGATACGGTTTGAAATCAGGGAGTGTGAGGCCCCTGCTTTGTTCTTCCTTCCCAGGATGCTTTGGCTATTGGGAGTTTTCTTGAAACAGACAAATCATCACCTCTTTCCTGATACCTTCTATTCCTGTTTCTCGAGACAGACTCCAGCAGCATCTTCAAAAAAATGCCCCATCAAACTTCTGTGCTTAGACTCCATAAAGAGGATGAGGAAGGAAAATGTTTTAACAAATGGTGCTGGGATAACTAGATGTCCAAATGCAAAAAACCCAACTTCCAGCTCCATCATGTATCTTATACAAAAATTTACTAATGATGGATTGGTGATCTAAATGTAAAACACCAAACTATAAAACTTTTAAAGGAAAACATTGGGGAAAATCTTTGAGCTTGGGTTAAGCAGGGAATAATCAGATAGATACCAAAAACCTGATCCAGAAAGACAAAAGATGAAAAATTCGACTTTATCAAATGTAAACATTTGTTCTGTGAGGTACATTTTTCAGTTATGAAGAGAAGGCACAGGCTAGGGGTGTGTATTTGGAAATCACATATCTGATAAAGGGATATATATTCAGAATACATAAAGAACTCCTGAAACTGAACAAAAAGGGAACAAACTGTCCAATATAAAATGGTCAAAATATTTCAGTAGATGCCTTCCCAAGGAAGATATATGGATGGCAAATAAACATGTAAGAAATAATGAATATCATTAGACATTAGGGAAATGCAAATTAAAACTGTAACGAGATGCCACTACACACCTAGTTGAATGGCTATAAAAACATGGCTCAGTCGGTTAGGCATCTGCCTTCAGCTCAGGTCAAGTACCAGGGTCCTGGGATCGAGCCCCGTCTCGGGCTCCCTGCTCAGTGGAGAGCCTGCTTCTCCCTCTTCCTCTGCTGCTCCCCCTGCTTGTGCACACGCTCTCTCTCTCTCTGTTAAATAAATAAATAAAACCCTTTTAAAAAAACAGAACAAAAATGACAATACCAGGACCTGGTGAGAATGTAGATCAACTGACACTTTGATTCTTTGCTACTATGGTATATTCATGCAGTGGAATGAAAAGGAGCTCAGTCCTAATAAGGCACAAACTACTACAGACCCAACAAGGCTGGATCGCAAATGTGTTGTGCTAGAAGAATCCCACACTCAGAGGCTCCATCCTGCATGTTTCCATTGGTAGGACATCCTGAAAGGCAAAACTATAAAGATGAAGACCAGACCAGCGTTTTTTCTAGTTAGGTGTGGGGTGACTGCAAAGGAGCAATATGAGGGTGAATTTGGGGGCTTTGGGTTCTGATTGTGGTAGTGGTTGCAATGTCTACGTTTGCCAGAACACATGACACTATAAACTAGCAGAATGACATTTAGTGTAAATTAAAAAATAAAAACAAGTATTAGTAAAATACATAATTATGTAATCTGTGATTTAGACTCTCCTAGCATATAGAGTATTTCCCACATTTGTTCTTCACATGGTTGCCGATTACACTGGAATTTGTGTGTGTTTCAAAAGTTTACTGTATTAGATTTTCAAAAAAAAAAAAGGCAATGTCTGGGAGTTGGGGTTTGGGGGCCATCTAGGTGCTAAAGAAAATCATGCTGGAAAACTTCCAAGGTACCTATTGTTAAGAGGGGGGAAAAAAAGCAAGCTTCCATTGTCAGGAGCTTCTTATATTCAGCTAGGAGTCCTTCAGCTATTTCCTGACTGGGAGGCCAGAGTAGGAAATTCCCCTCCCCTTTTCAAAGCCCCAGAGGGAATTTCCCAAGTAAAGTGCCAGTCTCCTTCCCACAAAGCCTAACAAGCAAAGCTCAGAATAAATAAAAATTAATTAGCAAAATCAAACACATACAACAACAAAAACAACAAGCAAAACCTTGCACACCAAATGAAATACAACTAGGAAGAAACAACAAAACAGAACAATACAAAGACCAATCTAGGCATAGAAAGTCTTTGGCAAAATAGCATGCCAAAAATCCTTCTAAAGGGGCAACTGGAGTTAAGAGAAACAAGATTCCAGAAATGAGCTTAGTTCTTAGTGCTGCCCTGACCCCTCACCCCAACCCCCAAAGCTGTAAGGGGGAAGAAGTGGGGGAAGGATCCTGCTGGAGCCGTAATACCTTCCAATCAGAGACAGACAGACTGAGGTCCTGAGCAGCTCTGGGAAGAGATGTGGAAATTATTAGTGGCCTCCACGCCCCCGCGGTCTCCAGGGTCTTATGGAGGCAGGTCGGACCCCCTGGCCTAGCGTTGATTTTTCCTGGCTGGGGAGCACAGCTAGAGATGGAACACAGAACAATCATGTCACATTGCTCTAATTTTCTCCAGCCACAAATTCCATAGGGACTCGGGAAATGGATAGCTGCTTCTTGGGTCTGACCAAACCTCGGAATGTCTTCCCACCTAGAGCTGCCCTGTACTTTGATTTCCTTTGATTGCAACAACAACAAAAAATTTCTAGACCCCAGAGGCAAAATCTGTTCTTATTTCCCATCAAAGTCAGCACTAAGCTGTACCCAGGACGTATGTGCCCTTGTCCTGCCCACGTGTTGGTGGTGGGCATCTCACCATCCCACCTGCTTTGCCATCTAGAGCTCGCATTGCCTATTTGGTACCCAGGGGTTTTGCCTGGAGCTTACGGCCAAGCCCCTGCGGGAACTATGGGGCAAGCAAATGTCCACCAAACGGAGAGCCACTGACTCCTCCCCGAAGCCCCCTCTCACCCCCCCTCACCAGGCTGTGAGAGCTCACAGGGCTGTCCTGACAGTCCGGTATTAATAGAAGAAAGTACAGAGAACTTAAAACAGCCCATGTCGGGATTGGCCTTGGCATTACATAAGGGCCCTTTTAAATTGTGTGTGTGTGCGTGCGTGCGTGTGTGTGTGTGTGTGCGCGCGCGCGCACGCACATGTGTTAACAAAACTTTAAAATACTGTAAAACAAACAGACCCCCAAAAAATTGCAACGAAAACTCCCAAATCCTTCATCAAATTAAATCTCAAGGTTTAAAAAAGCAAACAACACAGCACCCAGAGGCTTACCTTGAAGCCCCTCTCTCATCTCCTGTCCTCCCCCAGCCAGCCACTTGGATCTCTTTTGGCTGATTTGTCTGCACCATGCAGGCTTGTTAAAGTCTTGTCGTCAGTCTCAGCCAGACCTGAGGGTTCCTGAGCCGCTGAGCCCAGGGAACTGTGCGTGAAGTCAAAGACTGACTTTGCAGCTTCTTTGCAGAAGAGATCAGCCCCCCTCTGAGTGTGTGGACTAGTGCACTAGAAGTGTCGAAGGCAGTGCAAGGACACCGCAGCTCCCTGCATTGTGACCAAGAGTGATTTTGGTATATTTATTTCCTGTTTAAGAACGTGGGTCCCTTTCTAGTTTTCATTCTCTGGTGTTAAAAGTGCCCTGATCCCCCTGTACCCTTGCCCCCCACCCTCTCTGACATGAGCACTGGTCACACCGGGCTCTGGCTACAGTCAGGGTCAATTAGGGATAGGGTTTCACCTGGCCAAAGGGTGTTTGACTATCTAGAGTCCAAACCTTCTTGCTCGGTTTACATTTTTCCTGAATTCATCCTTTAAAGCATAGAACAGACTTTCCCAATGGGCAGTGCTGCATCTAACTAAAACCTGGAATGCATTGGAATATTTCCCAGTTCTGAGCCCAGAAGGCAGTTTTCCTTTCAAGGTCATAGCATACAGTTGAGTAGGTTGTTCACTGCACAAAGAGGCTCAGCAGAGATGAGAGAGAGCCAACATCCAACCTTCACTCCACTTTACCAGCTGTGTTCTACAGGCTGCACCAGCCCAGAGGGGGCACCCTTTTTAAGTTGTCAGTCTAGAAAGGTAACTTGCAGAGGATGGAGATTCTTTTTCCTTCCACGGCCCACAGTACAACCCCTGTTGAATTATTATAGGCTCTCTCATTGCACAAACCAACCCTCGATGCTTCTGAGCAGGTGAGTCCTCTGGGTCTCTAGGAGAACAGCCTGGAGATGGTCTTCATGAAATTCATCCTTAGAATCAATGGTTCTCGACTGTGGGCAGTTTCGCTCCCCCGGGACTTTGCCCAATGTCTGGAGACGTTTTTGGTGGTCACAACTTGGGGTACTCTTGTCTTTAGTGTGTGGAGGCCAGGGATACCGCTAGACATCCCACAATGCACAGGACAGCCCCCATAACAAAACATTGTACAGCCCCAATGTCAACAGGGCCACTGTTGAGAAAGTCCATGCAAAACGAACATGACAGAGCCATCAACTAAAGCAGATTGTCCTGTTGCCGTTCTGGGGGTGCCTGGCTCATCGCCAGCTACAGCCACGATGGCTGTGTCTATATGCTTAGTTCCCGTTTGCCCCTGCCCAGCTCTTGGGAAGGTCTCACTTCAGTGTTGGAGCCTCGGCCTGTGTCCTTTCAGCTCAGGGGTGACCAGCGCCCTTCCTTTCTTCCATCCTCTGCAGAGAGGGGCTGCAGAAGACGGGGAGGCCCCTCGGGGGAAGGGGAGCTCTGGGGCAGGCGCAGGAAGGCTCAGCTGCCCCCACCATGCTGGTCTCCTTGCCCTGCAGCCACCTTGCCTCTCCCGGGTTGGGCATCAGGGAAAGCGGTGGTTTCCACAACATACCTGTAGGCCCTCAAGCTGCTGCCTCCTGAGCCCTCAGAGGCTTGGAAGACCAAAAGCCTGATACTGGAGTTTGGAGTGGTTCTTTGTCATTAGTGTCAAAATCCAGGTCATTGTTCTTTCTCAGTGTGCAGGCTGGCGGCTTCCTGCTACAAGTGGTCTGTCTTTCTCTCATATCTGGACTTTTGCTGTTTTCTGGAACACTCTACCCTTTGAATTTCACTTTGGAAATCCAGTCTTCAGGGTCAGGCGGACTGTCCCCCCCACGGCAAGGCTCCCCTGACCCCCAGAGTGAGGTGCAGGCCCTTCACACTCTTCTTTTCCACCCCCAGCGCCCCGGCGGTCCCTGCTCCTGCTCTGTGGCTCAGCATTCTGTGACTCGGCCTCCCTGGAGACTAAGGCCCAAGGACAAGGGCCATGGGCTCAGTCCCCATGTGCACACCCACAGTAATTGCTCAATACTGGTTTTTGTTGATTGGAGTCTCTCCTTTGAAGCACAGCTGTTGTGAGGGAACACAATAGAACTGTTCCGAGGCCAGCTGCCTCCTGTTCAGCCATACTCCATACACGCAGAAGCTGTTTTCTGTAGGAGGAATCCCTTTTGGCTCTTGACATCAGAGTTGCATTTGAAAGTGCTGGTGTGTGTCTGCTATTTATGGGACCTGTGTCCCTTGGAGGTCTTCTGCTGGAGAAAGAAACCTCATGTCCACACCTCAGCTCATGGAATGTGCAGGGGGTCCCTCATATCTGAGGACAACAGCTCTCAGAGAAAAATCCCTTAACATGAGTCAACTCACAATCAGAGAGAAAATAAAAAAAGGAAAAAGTGACTTGACCTTCAAAAATGTAATAAAATTATGAAAGTGTTTATCTTCCATTTAACAAAACATAGGTCACGCTTGTAAATGCCCCAACATTCTCAGAATGAACAAAGCTTGAGTCATGTGGGTTTGGAGAAGGCATCCGTCTTCAGACACGGTGTGTGATTGCTCGATGTGATCTCCTTCACTTCATGTGTGACTCCGGCTTCTTGGTCATTAGAGTCAACTCTTGCAAAAACATTTAATTATTTATCAATTTTCTTTTTTTAAAAAAGATTTTATTTATTTATTTGAGAGTGAGGGAGAGAGAGTGAGCTGGAGAGAGCCCAAGTGGGGAGGAGAGGGAGAGGCAGGCTCCCCGCGAGCAGGGAGCCCGATGCAGGGCTTGATCCCACAACCTCGGGATCATGACCTGAGCCGAAGGCAGATGCCCAACCGACTGAGCCACCCAGGCACCCCTATTTTGTCAGTTTTCTTAGCCCATTGAAATTCAAATCGTTCTCTTTTGAAGCACCTGTCATATCATTAACCTAGTTGATGTTCTCCAACTATTATCTGGTCTGTTATATTTTTCTTGATGAATTGTTCATTTTATCAAAATGAGACATTTTTTTAAAAAAACATTTTACCTTGAATTCTAATTTTTAAAGCTAATAGCATTTTACCCTACCCCTCACATTGTTAGTGTTTGCTGAACAATCTTGAGGCACACAAATATTGCCAAAACCGTCTTTTCCATTGCTTTAATTTACTTTTTTTTCTAGCATGACAAGGTACAGTGAATTTCTCATCTAAAACCCACATTCTTCATCCCCATTCTCCACCCTGGTACCGCAGAGCACAGCACCAAGGAAAAAAGACTCTTCCTGAATCCATCCATCTTCAGGGGAGTCACAAACATATCCTGTGGCCTTATAGGTCACGTAAGTGTGACCTCTGACTTGCAGGTCTGAGTTTGGGGCCCCTTAAAAAGGGTATTTGAGCAGAATCATCTTAAGGCTCGGGCAGCTCTAAGGTAGCAGTAGTAACACCACTGGGCACGTGCTGGGCGTTTTCTGTGCTCTAGGCAGTGTGCTAAGTGCTCTGGCAGAGTCACTCGAGCCTAGCAACATCCCAAAGAGGGTAGCTCCATGATCAACCCCATATTTAATCTCATTTTGCATGGGGGAAAGGGAGGCTCAGAGAGTTTACAGGACTTTGCGAAGCCACCCTGCTAGAAAGTGGCAGAACGGGGGGCGCCTGGGTGGCTCAGTTGTTGAGTGTCTGCCTTCGGCTCAGGTCATGATCCCAGGGTCCTGGGATCGAGCCCCGCATCGGGCTCCCTGCTCTTTGGGGAGCCTGCTTCTCCTTCTCCCACTCCCCCTTCTTGTGTTCCCTCTCTTGCTGTGTCTCTCTCTGTCAAATAAATAAATCTTTAAAAAAAGAAAGAAAGAAAGTGGCAGAATGGGGACTGTCATGCAGGGCTGTCTGAATCCAGAGCTCCTGCTCTTGGCTATTTATATGTACGTAGGACCCCTTACCTTCCCTGGGTCTGCCTCTGTTTCTTTCTGGCTGCTTCCTGTTTCACCATTCGTGTCTGACCGTGTACGGAAGCTGAAGCTAACCCTTGCCCTAGGGATTCCTGTGTCTGACCCTGCATTCCCTAGGTCTTCCAATTTTGCCTTCATTCTTGTTAGTGTAACCCAAAGGTGAGTGGGGTCCCATGTGGCTCAGTCTGTGTGTGTGGCAGTCACAGAAAGATGGAACCACAGTCACAAAGTACTTCAGAGAACTTCCAAATCCAGGCTCAGTCTCCAGAGGAGAAAACACGGTCTCACGGTCCTGCAAAGTTCAACACGCCTTCTCTCCATCACCACTGCTTGTGCCCCCTAGCAGACGGTGGCAGCTCTCCAAGACTCCCTTTCTTCCCCACTCCCGTCTCCTGGCCCTCCAGATTCTCCCTGACACTCAGCCAGGACTCTGCTGTTCCTTTGCTTCCGCATCTTTGCCCAGCTCAGATCTTTATCCTGGGGACCAACCTCACCTCTCTGGTGACTTTAGTTTTCTGTTTTCCTTTGCCAACTGTCCAGCTCCAGCACGTCCAATGATAGGTCATTGTATGACTCAGAAAGTGAGAATCCTTTCCCCCGGAAAGCGAGCGAGAGAGAGAGAGAGAGAGACTGAGGAAGATGAAAATACCTTTCATCTCCGTGGCAGTAGTGAGATGCATTGAGCTGGCCCGGGAATGAGGATGATGGCATGTTGCTCCTTGCAGGGGAAGAGAAAGTATCTCAAAGTCAGACTTCCTTGCATCCTTCCCCCTTGCTTCTCTGTTGAGACATCCTATTCCCAGTGTGCAGGGACCCACTTATTTTGACAGGTGCTAGCATCCACCCAGCCTGGCGGGCCACGGTTCCACCAGGAGCAGGTGTGGCGGGGGCGGGGCGCTCAGGCCCCACAGCTGTCCTGACCGTGTTTACGTCTTCTTGAAGCAGCAGAGCTCCCCTCCTGCCTACAGACTTTTTATAATCGCAGTAAGACAACTCTGGGGAAGATCATCTTGTAGGAACTCCGGGGAGTAATCATCTAATCACATTCCGGGCTGATTTGAGGCACTCATCTGGACCAAATGCCTCCCCACACCCCAGGAGCGGCTTTAGGAGGTAGCAGCCAGGCCCCATCGAGGCTTGTTGCTTAATTAAAAACAAATTCCTGAGTAATTTATTTTTCTGTTTTTTATTATTTTTTTTATTTTTTGTCTTCCCATAAAACCACCAGCTGCAGGGAGAAGGTCGGGAGTTGGGAGAGGAAGCTGAGATTTACAGGCTGCTGAGCCGGGCACCTCACCCCTCGCGTGGGCCTGACATTACGTGGAAAGCCGTGCTGTAGGGCTGGGCCCTCCGGGGTCTTAGAGAGTGAGGGGCGCAGCCGGCAGGCCCGTGCGTGGGACACCTGGCGTCATTAAGTGATATCATCCCTCAGCCCTGCCCCGGGGTGTTGGGATGACTGCTCTGGGCTGTGCCAGACCCTCCAAAACGCCACCACCTAATTGGGCCTTAATCTGCCTGTCCAGGGCCGTTGGAGAAGGCCGGTAGTGCCGCCCGGCCCCTGCTTTGGACCCTACAAGGCGCAATCTGCACCCTAGGAGAACCTGCCCACCACTCCCAAGATGGCCTCGGTTCCCTCCCCTGAACTGGAGTGACAGATCCCACCTGTATCCCAAGGTCATTATGGAAGGATCCGAGTGGACAGTGGTGCCAGAGAAGCTGGGGTTCCCTCCCACTTGCAGGGGACGAGGAAGACTGTTTTGGAGCAGTTTTGGTTTTAAACAAGGAGACGAGAGTCCCAGCTTCCCAGGAGAGGCTGCGAGAAGGGAGGTATTCTCTTACTTCTTTGTACTAGGACTCACAGGGATGCAGAGCCTCGGGGAGAGCCAGGAGACAGGACCGTCCGTGCTCATGCATGCAGGAGAGCTGGGGGCAGGTGTGCATGTGTGTGGGTGGGTGTCACTGTGTGTTTGCAGAGGCCCAAGGGTCTCTGTGTCACATACTCTGGGGCCGAGCTGCAGGGATTCAAATCCCAGCTCCACTTAGGCAAGGGACAACTTCTCTGGGCCTCAATTTTCTTATGTGCTAAATGCGAATAATGATAGCATTGACCTTACCAGGTTGTTGTGAGGATGAAATTAGTTAATATGTGCAAAATACTTAAAATAGTGCCTGGCAAGTGCTTCTTAAGTGTTCATACACCTATGAGCATGTGCATGTGACTTCTTAAAAATTACATATATAGAAACTTCTCCAACTCAATTCACATTTTCCCATAGACTTTAATTTCAAAAATTAGGGAAGAGACTTATAGAAAGAATTTTGTCCCTATGATAAACCAGTATCACCAAGAAACAGGGGCCGATCTTTACATGACAAGTCAGGACTTCTGTAGGAATGTGTGTGCCTTATATCGGGGTACAAACCGGGGATCAATTGTGCTTAGAACTGAAAAGAAAACAGAGGTCTTTTGTCTATTCCGATTCTGATAGCTGAACCCTGCCTCTGGACCCACGGCTTCTATAGGAGAGCTGAGCCACGAATGTTCCCCTTCCCACTCTCCTCTCCTCCCACGTCCATCAACACTTCAGAAATAAGAGCCAAGTGGCCAAAATCAGCTCTGGGAAGATTGCAATCAAGAGCGGAGATCTTAAGCCACTTCAGAAAGAGGGAGCCTCTCTGGGAAATGTAAGGGTCATTCATTAGCATCTGCAGAAAAACATGCCTGAGAAGAAAGTCTGCAACAATCTGGGGTCTCAGAGGGGAAGGCCTGCCTGTTGATCCCAGGGGGCACCCCAGGGGCCCAAGACAGGGGAGACCCCACAGAGTGACCATTGGCAAAGGTGGGCTGCTGGAGGGTCACCAAAGTGGCAGCTTGCCTTCCTTGTCCGGGAAGCCGAAGGGCCTGGCGGTGGCCGACAATAGCCTGCTTGATTTATGGGGGTTGGTGGAGAGAGCAGGGCCTCAGGGCCAGTCTTCCGGGGTCCAAATCCCTGCCCTTTCATCTTGCCAGCTGCAAGCCACTTCCTGGGGCTCCTTGGGGAATTGGGAGGTTGAGAGTTGCCAGACGTGCCAGAGAACAAACCTGCTGGGTTGGCTCTCACCAGTTGGCCTTGGTGGGTAAGCACCCCAACTCCCTCACCTTCAGGGGGACTCACTGAGGGTGGGTTCCCCCACGATGCCCCCCACTGTCATCCTCTGAGAGATGGAGCTGGGTGCTCTGCAGCTCCACGTGCCCCATGGCACACGCTTTGTTGGCTGCCTTCCCTTTTCTGCCTCACCCCCCAGCCCCCACCCCATTGCCAGTGTTTATCTTCACCTCCCTCCCACCCACCACCACCCCACCTTCACCTACTTGCATTGAAATCCTGGTTTCTGGCCTTTACCTGGCTGAACCCAAAGGAAGACCGTTCCTCCCCCGGTCTTATCCCTGCCCTCCCGGCTGCTGGATTGGCAAGGACTCGACACAACAGTCCTAGCACCATCCCCAAGCCCAGCCTTTTCATTGACACCAGGCACCCTGGCCTACCTATGCTTACACATCCTTATCTACTATTTTTGTCAGCCTGGGAACCTTTCTCCCTTCCGGCAGAAATACCTGTTATCTTTGGGGAACTACACCTTTCTCTCTCTTCCGGTCCTTTTATTCAGGGAGGACCGACCCCACTGTGGGCTCCAGAGATGGATGTGCGCTGTGAGTCTGGCCGACCAGAGCACCACGTTCTTAGTCATAGTGGTTTGGGGATGTGCGCACGATCCAGGCTAGGCCAACGAGAACCCAACGCAGGCCCTTTGCTTGCTAGTGGGGATGATAGAGCCTTGCGCTGTGAAGTTCAGGCTGCTCACATGGGAATCAAATACTTCCCACCATCAGTGGGCGGGAGGCTGAGTGAGAGTAAAGCAGACATGGAAGAAAATATAACTGAGGAGGAGAAAGGCAGGTTCCTGACAACACCTTTGAGTCCCTGAAACCAGCCATGTCTGAAGTTAGAGTTGCCCCCATGCTTTCCGGTTGCAGGAACCCGGAACCACCCTTCCCCCACCACCATTTCTTTTCTTTTTTTTTTTTAATTTTTTATTGTTATGTTAATCACCATATATTACATAATTTGTTTTGGTGTAGTGTTCCATGATTCATTGTTTGTTCATAACACCCAGTGCTCCATGCAGAATGTGCCCTCCTCAATACCCATCACCAGGCTACCCCATCCCCCTACCCTCCTCCCCTCTAGAAACCTCAGTTTGTTTTTCAGAGTCCATCATCTCTCCTGGTTCGTCTCCCCCTCTGACTTACTCCCCTTCATTCTTCCTCTCCTGCTATCTTCTTCTTTTTTTTTTTTTTCTCAAAATATGTTGCGTTATTTGTTTCAGAAGTACAGATCTGTGATTCAACAGTCTTACACAATTCACAGCGCTCACCGTAGCACATATCTTCCCCAATATCTGTCACCCAGCCACCCCATCCCTCCCACCCCCGACCACTCCAGCAACCCTCAGTTTGTTCCTGAGATTAAGAATTCCTCATATCAGTGAGGTCATATGATACATGTCTTTCTCTGATTGACTTATTTCACTCAGCATAACACCCTCCAGTTCCATCCACGTCGTTGCAAATGGCAAGATCTCATTCCTTTTGATGGCTACATAATATTCCATTGTGTATATATACCACTTCTTCTTTATCCATTCATCTGTCGATGGACATCTTGGCTCTTTCCACAGTTTGGCTATTGTGGACATTGCTGCTATAAACATTGGGGTGCACGTACCCCTTCGGGTCCCTACATTTGTATCTTTGGGGTAAATACCCAGTAGTGCAATTGCTGGATCGAATGGTAGCTCTAATTTCAACTGTTTGAGGAACCTCCATACTGTTTTCCAGAGGGGCTGCACCAGCTTGCATTCCCACCAACAGTGGAGGAGGGTTCCCCTTTCTCCACATCCCCGCCAACATCTGTCGTTCCCTGACTTGTTAATTTTAGCCATTCTGACGGGAGTGAGGTGGTATCTCATTGAGGTTTTGATTTGGATTTCCCTGATGCCGAGTGATGTTGAGCACTTTTTCATATGCCTGTTGGCCATTTGGATGTCTTCTTTGGAAAGATGTCTGTTCATGTCTTCTGCCCATTTCTTGATTGGATTATTTGTTCTTTGGGTGTTGAGTTTGATAAGTTCTTTATAGATTTTGGATACTAGCCCTTTATCTGATATGTCATTTGCAACTATTTTCTCCCATTCTGTCGGTTGTCTTTTGGTTTTGTGGACTGTTTCTTTTGCTGTGCAAAAGCTTTTTATCTTGATGAAATCCCAATAGTTCATTTTTGCCCTGGCTTCCTGTGCCTTTGGCGATGTTTCTAGGAAGAAGTTGCTGTGGCTGAGGTCGAAGAGGTTGCTACCTGTGTTCTCCTTTAGGATTTGGATGGACTCCTGTCTCATGTTTAGGTCTTTCAACCATTTGGAGTCTATTTTTGTGTGTGGTGTAAGGAAATGGTCCAGTTTCATTCTTCTGCATGTGGCTGTCCAATTTTCCCAACACCATTTGTTGAAGAGACTGTCTTTTTTCCACTGGACATTCTTTCCTGCTTTGTCAAAGATAAGTTGACCATAGAGTTGAGGGTCCATTTCTGGGCTCTTGATTCTGTTCCATTGATCTATGTGTCTGTTTTTGTGCCAGTACCATACTGTCTTGATGATGACAGCTTTGTAATAGAGCTGGAAGTCCGGAATTGTGAGGCCGCCAGCTTTGCTTTTCTTTTTCAATATTCCTCTGGCTATTCGGGGTCTCTTCTGGTTCCATACAAATTTTAGGATTATTTGTTCCATTTCTTTGAAAAAAGTGGATGGTATTTTGATGGGGATTCCATTGAATGTGTAGATTGCTCTAGGTAGCATTGACATCTTCACAATGTTGGTTCTTCCAATCCATGAGCATGGAACGTTTTTCCATTTCTTTGTGTCTTCTTCAATTTCTTTCCTGAGTATTTTATAGTTTTCTGAGTACAGATCCTTTGCCTCTTTGGTTAAATTTATTCCTAGGTATCTTATGGTTTTGGGTGCAATTGTGCATGGGATCGACTCCTTGATTTGTCTCTCTTCTGTCTTGTTGTTGGTGTATAGGAATGCCACTGATTTCTGTGCATTGATTTTATAGCCTGCTACTTGACTCCCCACCACCATTTCTTCATAAGCTAATTTTGAGTTTGGTTTCTGCACTTCAACTGACAAATGCAGTTGATCCTTGAGCAGTGTGGGGATTAGGGGCACCGACTACCTACCTGTGCAGCTGAAAATCTGTGTATAATTTTGATTCCCCCAAACTTAGGTACTAACAGCCTGCTGTTGACTGGAAGTCTTACATAACATAAATAGTTGAGTAGCACATAATTTGTATGTGTTATATTCTCACAATAAGGTAAG
Organism: Eumetopias jubatus; assembly: GCF_037043125.1. Classification (NCBI taxonomy): domain Eukaryota; kingdom Metazoa; phylum Chordata; class Mammalia; order Carnivora; family Otariidae; genus Eumetopias; species Eumetopias jubatus. Next base: position 42,927,018 of record NW_028274816.1, on the reverse strand, counting down.
CTGGAGAAGAGAAAATGTTATTAAGAAAATGTAAGGAAGAGAAAATACATTTACAGTACCACACCGTATGTTTGGAAAAAGTCCACATGTAAGTGGACCCGTGCATTTCAAACCCATGTTGGTCAAGGGTCGACTGTACATAATTCAATCCTGCTTCGATTTCTGATTGGGAGGAGAGAATGTGTATCTATGTCTCTGGGGGTGTAGGTTCTTCATGGGCAAAGTTGGTTTAAAACCCTCCAGGGGTTGCCTGAGGAAGAAATGTGTCCATAACTTTGATCAGTTAAGATGTTTTCAGCTGCAAGGTGCAGAAACTCGAACCGAAATCGGCTTGGACAAGAAGGAATTTTATTTCACATACCAGGAAGTCAAGAAGTAAAAAAGTTTGCAGGGTTGTTGACTCAGGAGTTTGGCCATATCCTCAAGGATCCTGGTTCTCTCCATTCCTCTGCCCCCGGGGTCTTCGGGGTGGGAGCTTTCCCTCAGACTGGGCTTGGTCTCAGGATGGCAGCTGAGGCCTTCCCTCCCCCGTACAGCACCATCTAGAGGAGGAAAAGGGACGGCTTGCCTGTCTTTCTAGGCTTCATTTCTAGAAACAAACTGCTCCTTTACCACCAGTGAAATTTTGTAACAGGATAAATGAGGTTACACAGCCGTAACAAGAAAATCTCGATGTCTCAGTGACTTTAAACAACAAAGGTTTATTCTTCACTGACGCTACAGGCCATAGCAGGTCAGTAAAGGGCTCTGTTTCCAAACTCTCTCAGGAACCCAGGCTGAGGCATCAGCTGCCGTCTTGAATGTTGTAGGTGATTGTGCCCAAGGGTAGGAGGTCTGGAGGGTCTCATACTCGCAGTTAAACACTCTGGCTTAGAATGACACACATGGCTTCTGCTTATGACTCATTGGCTTGGGTTAGTTTTATGGCCTCACCTGACCACAAGGAGACCAGGAAATAAATACTTTGCTGCCCAAAGTGGGGAGAACTGGAAAAACTGGGCAGACAGCACGGACAATCACAACAACTGCTCTCATGGTCTGGGATGGGGCCACATGCCCCTTTCCACGCCAATGCCTGGCCAGGGGAGAAGGATGACCGTGCTTGTCTCAGAGCCCTTGTTGGGACGGGGCATGGAGGCTGGCCAGGTCACACAGAGGCCTCGACAGCCTGGGACTGCATCTGTAACTAGTGAGATACAGCCGGTGAGGGAACATCGTTGGCAGAAGCCAGAGAGGGAGCTGAGGGGAAGATGGCCTTAGCCCACCTGATGTGTGTCCCGATGGGGGTGACTCTACTCCAGGCTTCTGACGAGGGCGAGAGCTACTTCCATAATGCGCTCGGGAGCCTGGCTGAAGTCGGCCCCCTGACGGCACCTGGGGCGACCCTGGGAGTCCCCACAGCAGGGGGAGCAAGGCTGTTCCTGCCGTCGGTCCTGTGGGTCATGCCCGTGCTCACCAGGAGGTTTCAGAGCAGGCAGCTCAGGGACTGCTTCTGTCAGGCTTCCATCAGAGGAACAGAGCCACTAGGAGATTTCATGCCCTAAAGGATTCCTTATCGGGAGTTGACCTTATCCCACTGTGGGGGCTGGTTAAACGGTCTGCACGAAGCCACTACTTCTGTGCCTGGTCCTGGCACCCGCAGCCCGAGGGGCAGGGGATGGGGGAGGGAAGATGGGTGTGACGTGGAAGACACAAGGACAGCCGGGCCCTGAGAGGCTGGCACCGCGTCAGCCCCTCCCTGTCTCCCAGCCTCCAATTTCACCCACGACGGTGTCCTCCAGGACGGGCTGGCACCCCTCCCCGTGGCCCAGGACCAGAGAAGCTGAAGGAGGCCGCAGCCAGGACACCAGTCCGATGAGCCAGCAGAGCCGCTCGGTGTGAAAGGCGACAGCACCCTGAACCCTGCACCGGCCTCCAGGGCCCCTGAGAGGGACCCAGTTGCCACTGCACCTCTGCCTCCCAAATCAGGCCAAGTGTCCCTAATGCCCACCCCTGCCAACTGGGAACCGTGCATGGAAGGGAATGCTGGGAAATGTAGTGGCAGCTCGGGTGAGTTGCCTTGATGTCAGTGTGTCCCAGGAACCCTTTGCTACGTTGCACCCGTTCCCTCCTTTGAGAGCTCAGTGCGGTGGACTTCTATTGTTATTATTATTATCATTGCCACCATTATCCATCCTCCCTTCTTTTAAACACAGCACCTTGGTGCCCTTGGAGGAACGATCTCTTTCCCACAGTCAGTCCACGTGTTGTCAGGGCAGAGGCATGTGATCCAGGCCTGGCCAATCAGCCCCTTGGATGTCTCAGCCACAGTCTGATCAAATGGTCAAATGAGGGTGAAGGAATTGTAGGAGTGGAGGAAGGGTATCAGGAAGAAACATATCTTTCCTTCCAGCTAGACTTCAGCTAGATGGAGAGAGTGTGAGTCTCGAACGAGCACCTTGCTGCTACGGAGGCAGAGCCTGTCTGAGCAAGGAGGCAGCACAGAGCGAAGGTACAGTAAGAGAGAAGGGGTCCTGAAGACATTGTTCGATCCTCTGGATCAAGCCATGCCTGAAGGCAGTCTACTCGGATGCTTCGATTATGGGGGCCAATAAATCCCGCCCCCCCTTAACCAGTTTGCATTGGGTTTTCTGTTACTTGCAACCAAAGTAGTCCCAACTGATGCACTTGAAGGCTGTAGGTGAATCTGAAGTCTCTTGGAGTGACGGCTCAGAGACCTGAGTACATGGGACCACAGTGGAGAAGAAATACCCACCACAGTGCTCCTGAGCCAGAGAAGATCATGGGCTTCTACAGAGGGGTGGATGAATCAGGAGCTGGGTAATAGAGGAAGAAACCTAGGCTGGAGTCCAGCTCTAAGCCTGATGATCGGTGACACCTTGGCAGGCCCCCCTCACTCCTCTGAGCACCGTTTCCTTATGCATACACCTGTCATCATCTCTTATGCCAGGTGCTGGTGCAGAGCTCCCTAGTGTAGACCCAACCTAGAGCTCCTTGTGTCTAGAGAGGCCCATTTCTACAGATAGCTGAAAGAAAACGTGAGGAAATAAAATGACCTGACATATGCGTGATCCGCTTTGGCATTTTATTCTATAGGCTCTTCTACTTCATCAAAAAAGAGAGAGAAAGCATTGATCACCACCTGCTATGGTGACTGCAAGACTCATTAAAGTTGTTTGGAAATGACTTTTGGGAAACAGCTGCATGCACCCTCTGCAAGGCATGCTGGGATGGGCTCCAGCCTGTGGATGGGCCACTGGGTAGGGGTGTCAAGAGACACCTCTCAGGAGCACAGTCCTGCCACAGAGGTGGCCCCGACATGACCACACCAGCCGTGGGCACATTCACTGATTTACTTACTCATTCTCTAGACACCGACACTGAGCCGGCCTTTGTGCTGAGCCTGGCACTCAGGGGTGGATTTCTCAGATTCCTGGTCACAGGAACAGCTGTGTGTTTACAGCACAGTGTGAAGGGTATGACAAACCTAGGCACCCGGTATCTGGGCTCTGGGCTGAGGGGCCCCTACCCAGCCTCAAAGACCGGGCCACGTGTCTGCGATGGCAAGGCACTGCTGTTGACAAAGCCCAAGCTCTCGGGCTGGTTCTTGGAGCTTATGAACTATCCATTCAGCAACAGAAAGAGCCAGGACAGAGCATATCCTAAGGAGACTTACCCCATGCCTGGCCCTCTTGGCTTCTTACAACGTGGGACAGATACCCCTATCTTACAACAAGGAAGCTTGGGCCCCCGAGGCCGACTGACTTGCCCAGGGCCGTGCAGTGTCTGCACTGGGCTTTGAACTCAGATTTCTCTTCCACTGATTAAAAACCTACAGATACCTGGGTCCCACCTGCAGGGATTCTGGTGTAATGTTAGGGGATGAGGTCTGAGCTTAGGTACTATTTGAAAAACTCGCTACGCAGTTCTACTATGCAGCCAGGGTTGAGCAGCAGGGAGGGGACTAAGGCTGCCTGGGAAGGCCTCTCTGAGAAGGTGGTGTTCAGTGTGCTCCTTGTCCCCCCAGGAGCTAAAAGGAGCGGGATATTGAACCAGAAAGACCATCCTAGTGGGGCTGGACTGGGATGGCCAACTGCCCGGGTTTGCCTGGGACCGTGCTAAACCCTGAGTGGTCCTGGGCAAACCTGGCCTGCAGCTCCAGGACAGGAAGGAGCTTGCAGGTGGGGCTGGAGGGAGGGGGCCAGGCCATGCAGGCCTCAGAGGATTGCCTTACATGTGGGAGACCAGGAGACGTGCTCCTTCGCCTCCCTGCCGGAAGGCCTAGGATCTCTTGCCACTTGGGTTTCGGGGGCAGCTGAGCCTTTGGGTCTGAGGAAAGAAGCTGTGAGGGAATGCCTCTGACTCGGGGACTGGAGCCTGAGCTGCCTGGCTTCCGGGGGCCCATTAGCACTCCGTCTTCATTATTTAGGGCCGTGACTTACCCGTAAGTCAGCCAAAGCCAGAATGGGGCTGCCCCCATAAACGCCCCTGGAATGGGGCCCAGGTGGCTGGCAGGGCCTCCGCCGAGAAGCATCAGTCTCGCTGAGCGGCCGGCAGCTCTCATTTACATTAATTAGGCAGCTGGGTAATAGGGTGTTCAATCGTTATTGCGGTCTTTAAATGCCACGCAAGCACCGCTAGGACCCGGCAGCTGGTGGGGGGCCTGCCTTGCAGACCAGAGACCTGTCCTCACCCTGGCAGGCAGCGGGGCTTGAAATTCAGGGGGGAAGGGAGGCTTCCTCGGGGTCTGATCTGGGGAGAGGGGCCTAGCCACAAGACCCAGCCTCGGCTGGGTGATCCTGGGCCAGGTGATCTCAGTGTCCTCGGCCAGCACAGGCCACTAGGGCTGACTTCTTGGGGATATTCCAAGGTTCCACCAAGAGTGTGGCCGCGGAGGGGACAGCTTTGACAAGCGACAGGTCCCATGTGCTTGGAAGATGAGACCGTACACTGTCGAACTCCGAGTTTTCAGGCGAGACCACACAGTAAACCTTGTTCCTTGTGCTTTATTCAGGACACTTATTTAACAGATGAGGACACCGAGGCACCGGGAGGTGGCTTGCCTGAGGTCACAGAGCCAAGCCGGATGACATCCCGGGGATGTGCCCACACCACTGCTTAGCCCTGGCCCAGCCCTGCCATCTTCCTCATTTCTGACCCCGGACCCAGGGCACCTTCTTCCTCCCCAGCTGCCGATCTGCCCACCTGCCCCCTCTTCCTTTCTCTGAGAAGACTTCAGTGGCTGCCCCCACCTCCCTGCCCTGCAGGCCTTGCCCTCACCCCTCCATTTACCAGCCTGGCCGGCCGGGGCCAACCTCTGCTCACCCAGCTGCGCTCCAACCTCACAGGCCACTTGGCTGTGCTTGGAGGCTCAGGTGGAGACCTGGGGGGAGGCTTGTGGACCCAAGATCTTGGTGGTGGGGTGGTAGGTGCACCTCTCCAGCCTGTTTCTGTGTATCCCTGAGGCTGACACCCTGCGCCAGGCTGCAGATGGCCCTCACAAGCCTCGGCCTCCTTGCTGGTCTCCAGCCCTGGCTCTGGCCCCTCCCCGCCCTGGCTTCCGTCACCCTGCCCAGGGCCCCAGGCGCTAGCTGCCATTCCCAGCTCTCTCCTCCAGGCCCTACTTCCCACCTCAGGTTCCTCGGCAGGGTGTCCCTTTCCTGCCTGAGCCAGCTCCGCTCTCCAGCCTCAGCTTCAGGCCATGTCCCAAGGGAGGCCTGCTCCACCTCCAGACCTGCCAGGTGCCCCGGGCATGGGCCCTGTGTCCCTCCCCAGCCCACCCTGCACCCTCCATGGCCGCTGTCACCACCACTCACTGGGAGCCTGGTGGGGACCAGGAGGTCTGCCGCAACCACTCCTTTGTGACGGGACTGCTGATACCATGGTCCCTGGAGCTCCAGGGCAGAGAGGTGGGAGGTGTTAAGATGGTGGATTTGGTGACACACCGCCCCTGTGAGCACTTCGGGTTTCCTTGCTCGAAACCCCTGATTCTCAGGCAACAGCCGTGAGGGTAACAGGCACGGGAGACGCTTCACTTTTGGATGCTTAGGTAGCACCCACATCGCGGACTCAGGGGTTCCTTTACAAACACATTTTTAATAGAAGTGTAACATACACAGGAAGATCACGAATCCTAAACTACAGCCGGAGGAGCCCTCCACCACTGAAGTGCTTGTGCTTGCTGCCCCCGGCTATGGGGCCACCTTCCCGGCACTGTGCGCCCTGAGGCAGCCCTTCGGGCTCTGGTGGCACAGCGGGGACTGACACCCCTCCCACCGCCCCTCTCTACGGAGGTCCCACTCCCGCTCCCGGGGCTGGAACTTGGGCTCACTGCCTCTCCTGAACAGCGGGACTGCTGTGCGTTCAGGGCAGGGTGTGCTGGTCGGTGTGGGACAAGCCCTGATTCCTAGCGTGCTGTGAACATCCCCACTGTGGCCGGTTTCCAGCTACCAGCAGGGCCACACACCTGCTCTCCTGCGCCCTCCAGGACACCCCTGGTTTAGGGGCTGTGTAACCAGGAACGGCATTACGGTCACACGTGTTTTGGGGAGACGAAGAGCAACTAGGGGCGCTTTTCCCTCTTGGCCACCACAAGGCCCCAACGTCCCCAGAACAGAGCGGTGGGGCACCAGCAGCTCCCTCCCTCCCTCCTGGCAGGGGCTGCAGTTCAATTCGTGGAGACTAAATGAATCTACCATAAACACCACACTCCCTCAAGCATGTCGTTTGTGGTTGAAAATGAAGGTCAAGGGTAAGTTGGGCCTAGAACTCGGGTTTCCGGACTGAGCACCAGGCTTTTCATTGAGCTCGGCGTCTCCAGGCTGGGTTGCCCAGCACCAGCCATACCTGTCTCCCCCTGCACCCTGGGTCCCGTGGGTGAAGCTGGAGATGACAGAGAGGTCCCTCCACGCCCGCTGCAAGTCACAGTGCCTTGTGGCATATAAACTCACCTGGCTGGGAAGCAGCAGGGGCAGGGCCACCGCAGCACCCGGGTGCTGCTGCTGTCGGGGGAGCCCGCCCGCCTGAAATGCTGGGGGGGGCGGGGCCTGGGGGTCTCAGGGTGCAGCGCTGCTCTGCCGTGGAAGGCGTCTGTCGGGGCCAGATGGGGGTCACCGCGGCTGTGTGCGGCCACTCTTAGCCACCGTCGGCTCACTGTGTTGGGTCAGACAAGTATTTAACGGAACCCTCGGGATGTAGAGGGCAGGGTTCTGGATGGCACTGAGGTTACAACGGTTACAGTGGTGGACAAGCCAGGCCAAGTCCTGGTGCTCACGGCGTCTAGGTGCTGGGGGAAGAAAAGGATGATGAACCAGCAGGGAAGGTTCCTGACAAGTGCCGTGTACATGAGAAATGAGGTCGCATGCTAAGGGACCGCTGGGGGGCCGCTGAGAGGGAGGGAGGGAGGCCAGCGGGGGAGAGCTGAGTGCAGAGGCGGGGGCTGCCGGGAAGATGACAACAGTCTGAGTGGGACAGCGCTGTAGGGAAGGCACGGGGGCGGGACTCTGGGGAGCTGGGAGAGGCAGGCTGGGGTTAGGTCTTGGGGGGCCCTTGATGACCCTGGTCAGATGCCGGGTTTAATTCTAAGCGTGCTGGGAAGTCACTTGTGGGTTTTGAGCAGAAGACTGGTAAGATCTGAGTCCTGCATCACAAAGGTCACCTGGCTGTGGTGGGGCCACATGTGGAGGCAGGGAGGCCGCGAGGGCCGGTGGGTGAATGACTGAGAGCAGGCGCAGGGCAGACGAGGGAGAGCCGGATGGGGGGCAGGTGTGAAGACCAGACAGGTGGGAGGGCTCCTGCATTTCTGGCCTAAGTAAGTGGGGAGACAGAAGCCGATCACCGAGGTGGGGTGGGGAGAGGCGGAGCGCACTTGTGGAGTCCATGATTCTTGCCCAGCCACGGCAGCTCAGGATACCACTGCATATGCAGGTGGGGAGGTCAACGAGCAGTGGTGTCCATCCCCCAATGAATGTTCACTGAGCACCCATTCCAGGTCAGCGACGGCTTCCAGATCACTGGGGACACAGCAGCCATTAAAGCGGAGTCATCGTGAGCTCACGGGAGCTCCCCCTGGGATTAGGAGAGGCAGACGATAAAGCTCTGGATTCAGGAGTGGGGGTGGGGAGAAGCAGGGCTGCCAACACCATCTTCTGAGTCAAGTGTGCTGGAAGTAGTGGGTGAGACCAGCTAAGGGGAAAGGTGAGGAGCCCAAGGATGGAGTTCAGGGCACTCCAACATTTAGAAGATTGGAAGAGAAGAGGATCCATGAAAGGACAAAGAGGGAGTGGTCAGGAGGCGGGGGACAGTCAGGGTGTCTCAGGGGACACAGAGGTGCCTCAGGAGAGAAGGCAGGGTTAACTGTCACCCTGAGAGGCCCCCTGAGATGTGGAGATGGGAAACCGTGCCCTGGCTTTGGAAGTGTAGTTCAGCTGAGCAAGATTGCTCCACGGAGTGGTGGGGGCAAAATGGGCATGCTCCCCACTTCCTCCCCTCACCCCACTCCAGCCCCCGGCCCAGACCATCCTGCCCCATCCTCGTCTGTCCCATCTCAACGCGAGCCATGCAGCGACCCGGGATTTAGGTCCATCTTCCACCCTGGCCACCCTCTCCGTACCTAGAACTCGGTCTAAGGGACCAGGCCAGCAAGCGTTGTGTGTGCAGGTGCTCGAAGGGGAGGCCAGGACGCACTATGGCTGAACCCCACTGGGGGCCCTACCCATGCTGGAGCCCTGCTGGGGATGCCGGCCCCCACACTCCTCTGTGCAGCCCGTCCTTGCGTCTGTCTACTTAGCAACACTCGTCCTTCACAGCTCAGGAAAAATTACCAAGAATGTTATTGACTCTAATTTTAATTTGTCTAGCACTCTTGTTAATGATGTCTATTTAAGACATCCATTAAAGGCCCACGAGGTTAATTAAATGGACAATTCCAATACAGTTCTATTAGAACCCCCCTATTAAATTAATATTATAGACATTTAACAGATGTCTTAATTAGGCATTATAGCTAAGAAATGCAAACTAAATTAAAACCAAAGCCACTGTCCAGAAAGAAAGCTTTTTACCATAATTTATGGCTTGTGGGGGGAATGTTCATGTTTACTCTTCAGAACCCGAGAGATCCGTCATCTGACAATCTTTTCCACCATCCGGAAAACACCATCCCGAGAGTCCCAAATCTTATATCACAGTCCAGACGTCTGAGCTGGAAGACACTTTAGACACCATCTGGAGTCTGAGAGACCCACGAAGCTGCCTGGGCCCCGCCCCTGGAGTCTGACTGCAGCCCAGGAGCTGGCTGCTTTTAACAGGTGTCCTGCAGATGCAGGAAGTTCCAGGATCCCCCTTCAGGAAACCCTCACCTGGTCTCATGGCCCCACTTGCCAGATGGTGACATGGAGGTCCCCAAAGACATCAGGACTGGGCGAATGGGTCAGCAGGATTCCGCACCTTGCCCCGTGGCTTACAACTTCTCTGGCACCTCTCTCTTCCTACTGAACTGGGCAGAACCTGACATACCTCCTATCGGTTTGGGACTGGTAGCCAGAGCCCCCCCACCCCTTCCCACCTTCCTTCCTGCTGGCCCTGGGTCTCATGGGCAGGTGATGTCCTGGGGCCTCCACGACTGCTCTGCCAGCCTGGTCCTCAGTGTCACTCTTCACATCCCAGAGCTGCCTGGATTGAGCCCCCACCTCCAGGGAGCCTCCCTGTCCGCCCTGCCACCTGTGCATGCATTTCTTCCCCCACCACTGTGCCGGGCCCCGATGGGAGGGTGAGGGAGGAGCTCAGCGGTTTGCAGAAGTGGAAGGGAAGCTGGCGATGGAGGAGCAGCTGGACCTACGTTCCTGTCTGAGCCAGTCTTGGAACCCAGGGGTGAGGGGAGTTCAAGGTCCAGCAGCTGGGCTGGCTGAACCGGCTAGTGGCGCAAGCACCCTGAGCAGGGGTGTGGGCAGGCCAGGCCAGTGTCTGAGGATGGGAGCCAGGGTGGGTACTGCAGCCTTTCTGAGGGGCTCCAACAGGGGGCTTCTGTTCTGGCTGGGGCAGCTCCACGGCTATTACGGACTGAATTATGTCCCCACAAATTCCTGTCAAAGTCCTCATTCCCAGAGTGACTGCACTGAGAAAAAGAGAAAAAGGTGAAATGAGGTGATAAAGGTGGAGCCCTATCCCATAGGACTGGTGTCCTAATAAGAGGAAGAGACAACAGATCTCTCTCTCTCTCTCTCCACAGGTGTGCACCAAGGGAAGGCCACGCGAGGACACAGCAAGAAGGTGGCCAAGGAGAAAGCACTCACCAGACCCCAACCTTGAGGGCACCTTAATCTTGGACTTCCAGCCTCTGGAGCGGTGCGGAAGAATGTTCTGTTGTTTACCCTGCCCATCTGCAGAGTTTTGTTACGGCAGCCCAAGCTAACACAGTGGCCATGACCCGCGCCGTCCCTCACCTTCCCCTCCAGGTGCTTCGTCCTTTTCTTCCCCCTGGAAAGGCTCCGGCCTGTCCTCTGTGGGCCCTGCACTAAGGTCCGGTCCTCCACACACAGACTCGGCTCTGGGGAATATAAAGGGCCCTCGGGTCCACTCACTTCTTGGAGAACAGTGGGTCCCTGGGCTGAGGTCTCCTGGCCCTGGAGCTCCTGAGTCTCGTCCCGAGGCGGTCACCGCTCTGCTGCTCTGTGGGCCTCTCTGGTTTCTCCCGTGCGTGGACTGACACATGAGGCCGGTGTAGCTGTGTCTCCCACAGGCCTACACTTCCAAGGCCGCAGCTGTACTGGGGTCCTGCTCCTGGGGCAGTGGAGGTGGGAGACTGGACTGCAAGCTACCCCAGCGCCCCCCACCCACCGGCCCTGTGCCACAGCTGAGGCCTCAGCCTGGTTCTGCGGAGCAGCTAGTGCAGCTTCACCGGGACGCTGCCCGGGGGCCGGTGTCCTGCCTGGCCTGGGCCCTCGGGGGACGGCACAGTCCTCGGGTGGGCTGTGGGGACAACATGGCGTCCTGGAAACAGGCAGGACAGCGGTGAGGGTTCTTGTCAAGTGTCCACGGGGAAGGGGGGAGGGAAGGCTACTAAGGCAACAGCCATTCACATGGAAACTGGAGTCTGCGCCATGAAAAACAGATTTCACAAACCAAGTGGCACTGACAACGATTTTGGAAAGCAGCTGCATATTTACACGCTGGCCACCTTTTCCCTTGCAGAGCAGTGGGCACGAGCAGAGCGCTTGAGGGAATCGCAGCACCCAGGCCGTTCCCCGCGTGGCACATTCGGATGGTCCGTGGAAGGCAGCGACCTCCTCAGTGGAGCCCAGGTGACCACGTTACACACATAGAGCATGGTCTTCTCATCCCTGTGGTCAAAAGCATGGCTCTGCAGCCAGACCGTGGGGGTCAAATCCCAGCTCAACGCTCTCAGGTGGCGAGGCCCTGGGCGAGCGAGCACGGAGGCTGAGTCCGTTGTGGCAAAACCACGCTGTCAGAGCACAGGGCTCAGCAGCCGGACCAGCTGCCCTGTCCCTGGTGGTGCTGGGACCTGCGACCTGTAGCACAGGGACTGATGGTGGCAGCGGGAGAGCATCCGAACCAACCCTGGGCCCGATGAGCCACGGACCCCACACGGATGGGCACGGGCATACCCCAAGCCTCCGGGAGGCAAAGTGGCTGCGAGCGAGGCCTTCCTGCTCTCCTGTCAGAGTCGGAATTTACATTCCCTCGCCAGGGCCTTTCTCCTCCAGTGCGGGGGCCCAGTGGGTCACATGGACAAAGCCAAGTGACTGGCACCGCTGCTTCTCCTGGAGCAAAAGAAAAAGCTCAGGGATTTACATTTTATGATTACATAGACAATGGATTCATCACGGAACACTCAGGAGACACAGAAAAGGATGCAAAATAAAAACCTAATCATGCCACCAGTCAGGTCAACTTGTGCTTATCCTGCCAGGCTTTTCTCTCAACGACCTTGGGGTCACAATCGTCTCTGCAGCAAAGACCTCACAGGTCAACTGTCCCCTTTGCTTTGAATTTCTTGGCAGATCGTTCACTTGACCGAAGCCGGATTTTGCTTCCATAAATGTAGGAAATGAAGCCATCGATTTCCACTGTGAACACACAGTTTAGCTTGGGGATAACTGGAAAAACAAAACAAAACAAAACAAAAAACTAGGAGGGAAAAGGACAAGGAAAAAAAATCCCGACAGTTAAGTTCATGTTGATGCACAATATTATTCCTAAAATGTCTGTATTAAAACATAAGTTAACAAGAAATGGAGAGTCCACAAAGCTTAGCAGCACCAGGATTATACGGCTCTATTTTGCCATAAGACCGATTTATTCAGATTTTAAATATAACTCAACACCTAATTTTCAGGGTCAAAGGCTCTAAGCCAAACTCCCAGGAAAAGTGCTAGAAGCAGATCTTCCCACATAATTCTCAGATGGACTCATGGCTTTATGCTCAGTGATGACACATAGACACCACTTTCTGAGGTTTAAAGTGAGACAAGAATAAACAAGGAAGCGGAAGGAAGCAACGAGAAAAATCAAGCTCCAAAATTCAAGGAACCAAAACCTCCCACTGTGTTTCACAATCTCAGATTTGTGGGCAAGGGGTGTGGAAATCTTGACAGCCCGGCTGCGTACGCTCATCTCCACTAGAACAACGAGCCCTGGCACACCGGGTGGGTGAGCCCGCACTTGCCTTCCCAGAACCCAAAGCGTCACCAGGAAGGGCAAGATCCTGGAACTCCAGGAACAGGCACTACCCTAGCTCCCCTCACGGTCTGCTTAGCTCCGCTCCTCCGGCGGGAGGCAGCTCTGGGGCAGGGGAGGGTCTCAGGCATGGAAACAGACCCACGTATCTGGAAGCAAGCCAGGCAGCCCTTCCTCCCAGCGTATCTGGCTGCAGCGGTTGGCTGGGCTCCAAGATGCCCTGGGGAGAACCATGAGGGCAGAGGGTGCGCTCACCAGGCATGCAATGTACGGTCAGCAGGTATCTGCAATCTGTGCTGATGTGCGAGGCCAAACTGACCCGCTGAAGCCACGGGGAGAGGGCTGACGAAGCTGGGTGGGCCACAGGCCACAACACCCTGAGACAGTTACATACCTTTCAGGCGGTCTTCTTTGGTGAGGATTTTGAAAACGTGCTTTGTTTCCTGTAGGAGGATTCCTGTAACACCCACATAGGAGGGGCATTTGGATTTTGTGACTGCAAAGGAAAAGGGCATTCAAGGCCTCAGCCTCGGTGGTGCTCGGGGAGCCACAACCAGCTAGGTGGGGGCGGTGGGGAGTGGGGGGGGCTCCTCAGCTGGACAGGGACCAAGCTGGATGAGAATCCCAGGTCCCAATCTCCTGCCTGTGGCTCTATAGCCTCTGGGCTGCTTTGACAAGGTGTCCTTTGGAGGGCCTGCAGCCACGGGGGTCTTGGGAGGGACTATGGAGCCAAGAGGCCACGTGTATGTCCAGCACCACCAAGACCCACACATTGCTGGGACGGGGCCAAGTCTCACTGATGGCATCTGAAGGAACACCTGTCCATCATGGCCTTCCCATGACGTCCCAAACTCTGGCCAGCATGGAATTTTGCTACAGGCTGTGGGGGAGTGAGTGAGGTGAACTGCCACCACAGGCAGCCGGTCCCTCAGCTCTCCTGACCCATGTCCCAGCATAACCCGTAGCCATTCACTGAGCACCTCCTACGTGCCTGGCACTGTCCAAGGTCAGTGCCGGGCACGGGAGTGAACAAGACTGTCCTAGGTTCTGCTCTCAAGGAGCTGATGTTCTAACGCTAGAAGGTGAATGTGCACCACGTCAGATGACTGCATTTTCTGATAGCGGTAACTGTTATGAAGAAAAAACAGAAGGTAATGGGGAGGAGGGTCACTTGTAGGCCCTTGGAGAGAGTGACATCTGAGTAGGGACCTGAATAATGAGAAGCAGTCAGTCTGTGAACACACAGAACTCTGGGCAGAGGGAAGGAACAAATGCAAAAGCCCCGAGGTGGGGCCAAACCTGGTGTGTGAGAAGCAGAAAGCAGGCTGATGTGGTTAGACTTGATGCTTGATAAAGTCAGAGAGGGCTTTTAGGCCACAGTAAGGAAGCAGAAGACAAACATGGCCTGAATTTTGGTATAAAACCTTCCCTCTGGCTGCCTGGTTGGGGGAGAAGCAGTGTGTCAGCAGGGAGAGGGTTAGGCAGCTTCTACAGGAATCCAGGGGAGACGGTGGTGGCTCGGATTCGGGTGCTAGGACATGCTGATGGATTGGTGCTGAGGCATCAGGGAAGAAGAAACACGATCCCACCCAGGTTTTGGGCCTGAACAACCAGGGTAAACAGTGCTACCATGACCGGAGCTGGGGAACACTGGGGCAGGGGCTGAGGTGAGGAGGCCAGAGCTGTTGGGTGTATGGAAAAGTTGTGATGCCTCCCGGACATGTGGGTGACTGTGCACAGTGGCAGTTGGATGAATGAAGATGTTCAGGGGAAGGTCTGCCCTGGAGACGTCACTGGGAGCTGGGAGTCCGTACTGAGACTGACAACTGGGGGGAGATGGATGAAAGGGACTTCCCATTCAGGGCTGGGGGCACGTGCCACCAGCTGTGTGCCCCCTGGGAGAGCACTAGGGGTCCCTGTGTGGAAAGGCATATAAAGACCATTTAGAGTGTATCCAAAAAGTGGCCAGAACGAGTTCAAGTAGCTAGTCATCTCCCACCCTCAATGCTGGTGACCTGGAAATACCCACGTGACAAGGAGTGTGTCTAGCCCTGTGGCACAGGGCCGCACTGCCACCGAGTGACAGTGCGGGCGTGCGGGGGACCATGTGCTCTTAGGCGAGGTACCTGAAACAAGAGCCCCGTGAAGATCTGCCTTTAACAGCTTGGCCTGAATCATCTGTGGCTGCCTAGGAGGGAAACAGAAGCCCTCAGTGTCGAGCATGATCAAGAGTTCTGAAGGGCGCACACAGGTCTACAAATTTCTGTAGCCAGCTGGCTCAGAAGGCTGCGTTTACAGTCATCGTAAGCCTTGGGTTCTGCCCCAGAGGGCAAGGCTTCAGACATGCAACTCACGTGTCTGGCTTGAGACCACCGCACAGGTCCCGAATGTATTGTTTCCAGAGTTCATGCAGAGGGAGAAAAAGACTGTACCTGTGGCAAAGTTAGAGAGAAGTAAAAAGTTAGGTGACATGAGCTTGGGACAAGAGCACAGAGCGTGGCCTGATGCCAAGGACCCCGAGCTGGGTCACTGGGGACTGGCTGTGGATGCTAGTTCTAGAGTAGATAACCCGACTGACTACAGTCAAGTGCTTCCCCCTCCTGAGCCTCAACTTCTGCTGCTAGAACCCTCTTGAGGCTAAGGAGGGGAGGAAGGGGGTGCCCTCCTTTGCCCCTCCCTCCTTCCTGCTGGCAGATGCAGCCTGGACAGCTGGAGCTCCAGCAGACCCCAGACCAGGAGGCACCATGCACAGATGGAGGAGAAGCAGGGTGCTCCCAGGGTGGCACTGCCGAGTCTCTGCCACCAGCCCGGGGCAGAGGGGCAGGGGAGTGCTCATCTGGACTGCTTTCATGAAATAAACTTCAGTCTTGCTTAACCACTACTCTTTGAGGTCTTCTGCTACAAGAGCTGACCTGGTGAGGGGAGTAAACAGGAGCTGCTGGCTGCCAGGGACGTCCCCACATAAGGGAACAGGTCTGTCTGGAAGGTGAGTGAGCAAGTTGTGGGACACAGGGGAGGGACCAGGTGAGAGGAACTCAAAGGCTTTCCTCTGGGGTCATTATTACTGGTCCTTGTGACTCATGGGGAACCTGTTATAGGGAACTGTTGGTCAGACCAAGGAGAACCTCAGGCTCAAACTCGAAGTGGGCTCTACTGGTGCAGACACCGGAGGACACCAGAGGAAACCTGGGCAGGCAGTCGCCCCTTCCTCTACCCAAAGTCCAGCTCTTTTTGCAAGCGAGGTCACGGACAAAGTGACTGACTTTGTCCTGTGGGATGTGGGAGGCTATTTGGCTACAGATCTTGGAGCGAAGGTCTACAAACAGTCCGAAGATGAGCATATGCAGGAGCATGGCCAAGGGGGGATGATGCAGTGTCAGCTGGAGGGAGGTGCACGTCCTCCCACAGAGTGATGCCTTCTTTTCAGAAACTTCTGAAACACGTGGGCAGCATGCTCTTTGGCAATAAAACCCAGTGGATGATTCTGTCTAGTGCTATTAAAAGCTAGAAAGAGTATATATTAAGATACATCAGTCCCTCTCGTTCTAGGAAAGCTGAAAGACAAACAGCCTGCTGCCATGGGTAACAGACTCACTTATGGTATGGGTCTCATTAGTTAAGGCTAGGACCGAAGCCAGACAGTAAAACAGCAAGAGCCTCACTGTGCCTTGCTTTAAAAGCCAAGTGCAAACCTAGCCTGAATTGGTAAAGGAAGGCTGCCCCCTTGTGGCATAAGTGGGAGAGGCTCCCTTAGCTTCAGGGGAAAAGGGGCTGCCAGCCCTGCTACTGGGCTTCACAAATTCACACCCACTCCAGGAAGATCCAGCTGCCTTAGGTAGAAAGGCAGAAAGGGCTTGGCATACCTCTGCTGCTCTGGCTTAATGTCAAAGAGGCGCAGCTCCCTCCTCTGCCTGGCGGAGAGGCCTTTGGATTTTTTTTTCTTCTCTTTTTGCTTCCGGCGAGTGGAGTACTCCAGGACCACAGCCTTGCGCTGCAGCTGGTTCTCACGGGTTTGCTGGCTCATGTGGGGCGTGCTGCGCTTCAGGAAGGCCCTCACGAAGGCCTCGGCCTGCTGGGCTCCCAGAAGCTGCATGGGGACAGGGTGGCATGGTGCTCACTGTTCTGGTGGGGGCAGCCCCCAACCCCAGGCCCTCTGACAAACCACAGATAGGATGCCTTCACTGACCCATCTGTGTCCCGACTGAGCCTCACACAGCCTCTCATCTGCTGAATGTGAGCCACTCACAGCTGTCCAGATGTGAAAGTCACACTCAAAGACCAATTAGTGACTGCGCACAAAACAGCCACATCAAAGTCAACTTCCTACTCCACTTCTCTGAGGTTATTTTGACGAGGATATAAAAAAAAAACAAAACCCCAAACCCTTTACATTAGGAAGAAAAGACTTCTCTGATCCTTGGCAGGGAGGAAAGCTTGAGAAATGTATGACAACAATATTTATTCAGTCGTGACCAGATGAGGGCAAGCTCAGAGTAGAACCAAGCTGTGGCCTCGAAGGAAATGATCCTAACACTTGGGAAAATGGTACCTCCTGGTGCCCCAGGGTGGACCACGCCTTGGGGGGTAGGAATTTTGACACGGTGCCCAAGCTGCAATCCTCTTTACGTGCGTTTGGCCCCATGGTACGTCATGGCTACTCACTAGGTCTGCTCCCCCAGATCTTGGGGAAAGGAAGTAGCAGTGCACCTCAGCTTCCTGTGCTCACTCTCTCCCACACAGAGCAGAACAGCATTTGACCGTGACCTAGCACAGACTCCTAGGACATATGGGCAAAAGAACTGTCCTGAGTGCAATTCTTGAGAGAACTCCGAACGTCACTGCCTCTCACGTTGGGACTTCCACCGTCTACTCCTCATTCAGCTGCCCATGTCCTAGGTCGGCCACAGCCCAGGCGGCACTGCCTGCCCAGGTCCTGCCTCTTGGCTGGGGATTTCCTGAAACCCTGTTGCGCTAACCAGGCTGCCAACCCCGTGAAGCTAATGTGTCAATAATCACGTTCTCCCTTATGGAGAAGGGGGCTGGCGAGGGTGTGATGTGAGACACTCGATCTTCAAGGCGGCTCACAGTAAGGATGACGGTCAGCTTCCACTTGGCACCTTTAGATACTAACTAAAGAGTCATTGTCATCATTATTATTATAGTGACAGGACAATTATTTGCTTCTTTTAAATACCTAAGTGGCCCTTCTTCATGAAGAAACCAAATAAAGGTGTATCAGTCTTTTAAAATCTTGATTTCATGTTAACTCCCTCATTAGGAATCCCCAGTGGGGTTTCTGCCAAACTGACAAAGCATGTTTGCAGCATCCAGATACAATCCATAAATTCCACTGAGGAAACTGATCTGCCTGCCCTCTTCAAGAGTAAAGGGGCCACCGTGACAAGGATAAATGACAGCGCTCACCAGGACAGGTTTCAGCTGGACACAGCCTAGGGTCCCCTACACAGTGGGAGATGACACAAGGAGCAAGAGGTCCCAGTTAACTGAACAAGGGAAAAAGAGGCCAGCATATGGAAACAGGCCAGCAGAACAACAGATCTTGACTAAGCCTAACTCGTCTACTGGAAAGATGAGGAGTAAGATGTGGGAAGGACATCTAAAGCAGTACGAGGTATTGAGCCATCTTTGTCATCACCTCTGCTGCTCCCAGACTTCCTGCCATGCATTGTACCTGAACGTCGAACTCTTTGGCCTCTTCCTGAGAAAAGGAATGGTAGACCACACCTGGGGGATTCAAACAAACAACAAGAAATGATCAACTCAGTTTGGGTACAGCTATAAGACCCACGACTTTTCTAACTATGAAACTATGCTTATTTAGACATAGGAGAAGATGGGGGTGCTACAAAGAGCCCAACCTTCTTGGATGCCTCTTATTATACCCTCTGGCCGCCCATCCTAGGAGTTCCAAGAGTGTGCTTTCAAGCAGTGCTTCTCGGGGTGCCTGGGTGGCTCAGTCAGTTGAATGTCCAACTGTTGATTTCGTCTCAGGTCATGATCTCAGGGTCCTGGGACTGAGTCCTGTATCTGGCTGAGCTCTAGGCGAGTCTGCTTGAGAATCTCTCTCTTCCTCTGTCCCTCCCCTCCAAGTCCTCTCTCTATTAAATAAATCTTTAAAAAGAAATAAAAATAAAACAATGCTTCTCAAATACGAATTCATGTAGGAATCTCTAGGTTCTTATTAAAATGTAGATACTTGGGCTCCACTCCCAGATCTGGCATTTCTTTTTTTTTTTTTAAATTTATTCATTTGAGAGAGAGAGAGAAGAGAAAGCATATGGAAGTGGGGTGGGGGGGTCAGAGAGACAGAGAAGGAGAAGCAAACTCCCCACTGAGCAGGGCGTCTGATGCGGGGCTCCATCCCAGGAACCTGGGACCATGACCTAAGCCGAAGGCAGATGCTTAACTTGCTAAGCTACCCAGGTACCCCCGGATCCTGTATTTCTAAGAAGTTTCAGATGCTACTGCAGTTTAGTAGATCATACTAGGAACTGACTGGTTTAATATACCACAGGTTAGGAGATTGAATAGTTGCTCTGTAAGTCTAATTAAGTAACTCATTTAAAAGTTATATGATAGAGTTTCCCAGGATGCAGATGGTTGGAAATACCACATTTTGTTGACTGTAAGATGTTTAAAAAAAAAAAGATTTTTCACATTTAATGTCTATGAAATTGAGGTGTAGCATACAATAGATGGTGTCCTACACTGATAAAATACAGTAGGTCTTTCTTCAAGCTCAAAATATATATTGATCAATGTGGTTTCAACCTCTAAATAAACTCCACACTCCTGTTTCTTACTTCATTTGTGTGAAGAAGAAAAACATGGTTCTGGGGACAGAGTATGGGTATCAATGGAATAAGTATAAGACAAAGGCCTGGTTTAAGTGTCAAAAGACTTGAAAATCTGGTTTACAGGACACTCTGTAAATCCCACCCCTGCTCCCTTGTGCTTCCTTGAGTACATTTGAACAAGCAAACCGAAGTGTTTGTATTATACAATATACACAGTATATTATATTATATACAGAGTCTGATTCTCCTTCAAATGCAAGAATGGCATTAAAACCTGTTTCTAAAGAGCAACCCCAGGAATGACTTTGCTTCAACTGTCACAGGTGCTTCGATTAGACTTGAAAGTCTTTTCTGGAACAATACACATCTACCAGTTATTGAGCACTCATTACTTGCCATGCCCCTGGCTAAAAGCTATACATTTTATCTCATTATTTTTCTGAACAATCCTTTAAAGGAGATATTATCCTATAATGCACATGAGAAAACTGAAGCTCAGATATACTGAGACACATCACTTGATCACAGAGATAGGGAGTGGCAGAGGTGGAAATGAACATACTAGTCCAAAGACCAATTTTAACGTTGTCTACACTCTCCTGCTTATAACTGCCCTGGGAGCTTGCTCCCTTCTTTGGCACAGTTATTCTCCGCTCAACTCCCAAAGTCCTGGGTTACCATACCATTCCTCAGCACGCTCCCAGCGCTTTCCACCAGACAAGGGTCCTTTCCTGGAACAGCAGGCTGGGCAGGCACCACTATCAGTACCTCACAGAAGGGGAAACCAGGTCGTGGAGAGGATCGGGCCCTTAACCACTGTCACCAGGTGGCAGGTAGCGGCCAAGTCGGCCCCAGGCCTTGGGTCCTCCTTTAGCACACTAAGCAGGCCCCTTGGGGACCTGTCGCCAGCTCTGACATACATCTCTAGCTCAGAGACTGAGCCAGGCCAATCGGGACTCTGGGCCTCGGTTTCACTTATGTAAGGCGGGACATTCCCCTAGCAGTTTCATTCGGTCTCCGCTGCGAACCCGTTCACCTACCAGCACCAAGTTCCCGACCCTTTACATCCCACCCCTCCCCAGCTTAGAGGCCTTCAACCTCGCTTACTCTTCATCCTCGGCCGCTTCCGGGGCGCTCTGGTGACGTTTTCCGCAGGCGTCCTTCACTCTTGACCTCTCTTCACTATCTTCAGCAGCCCTCAGCCATCAGAACTTCTCTTGTCAAAGTTTGGGCTGGAGCGACTTCTTGTGCCCGAGCTCACGCGCCACGCTAAGTCGCCAGACCGAGACGCTCCAACTCTCAGAGGGGGTCGCAAGCGCTCGGGCTCGCGAATGACGTCACCCGTGACGTCAATGACGGGCGCCGACCTACGGTAGCGCATGCGCTTTGAGGGCGGCTCCGCCGCCCCCAGAGGCCCTGCTAGTCCTGAGGTTGTCTCTGCTTCGTGGGGCTTTCTCAGCTCGCGTATACTGTAGGTTGGGGTGGGGGGAGGCCAGAAACCGTGGGGTTGCGGGCGGTTAGGGCGTGTGGACTGCTTGTCAAGAGCTGGAGTAGAGCGGGGCGAGACGGCCTGAAGAGGACCACGGGGACCTAGGGTATCAGGGGAGGACAGAAAGGGGTCGCGGATGGTGGGAATGAGGTACGTGGGGTCTTTAATCAGCCTTCTCTACGGATTAGCCGAGGCACTGAAGTTGGGATAGACGGCTTACGCTCCAGTTTTGCCCTGCTGCTCAACTAGCTGTGTGACCTCGCTTAAGGCACTTCCCATCACCGGGCCTCCCTTTTCCCATCAGCTGTGAGTGGTTTGGGCCTGATGGTCTGAACGTTTTCTTGAGACCCAGAATGTTAGTTTCTGTCCGGAAGTTAAAAGGCAAGGAAGTGATGCTCATTGTTCTGGGGGAGGGTCCAAGAATTGGGGCTGGACGGCCTGGCGCAGACCTCTCACAAGTGACCCGGTGTGCAGCACTGCACAGCCTTCATTTCTGCGGAGTGCGGTTCAGGAGAGCACTTTAGCCCCTCCACTTCAAGTCAGTGGGTCTCAACTTCCAGTAAGGTATAAAGTCCTTTTAAGGGAACAAAAATTCTCTAGGAACCCTGAGGTTTTATGTACACAGATCCTAGTTTGGGAAATATTGTTTCAGTTGTTTTTGGGTAGTGACCTTGTGCCATTTTGATCTTAAACATAGGACTGCAGGCCTGAACTTCAGTGGCTATAATGTGGCTGAACGTGAACCTTGTATGTATATTACCATCAAAGTGGAATTACATTTAAATGTATTGCGCTTGAAGATGACTGAGAATAGTTAGGAGTCTGTGAGACTAAGCTTGAGAAACTGCTCTTGGGGATCCATACCATGTGAACTACCAAATGTGAATTTTAAAATAGCAGCATGAGACAGCAGAAGATAGAGTCAATTTCAGTGCTGTAGTCTCAAGGGGGCCCTTTTGAGCAGGACCTTTGTGATTATGGTGACAAGGGAGAAGGCCGACTTTGGTCTTTGAGAGCTTCTTTCTTGGGGTTGTTAGGACTCTTTATCTCCCAATTGACCCCTTCTGAAGTCGACCAAGTCAGCTTGGAGGACTGCCAGTCTTCCTCGGAGTTCCCTGCTTGTGGTGGGGTGAGCACTAAGAACTGCAGTTACTTTGTAATTCCCTGATCACTAAATCGTTTTTTAAAAAACCAAATAAAGCACTTTATTTCTTCAGGAAATAAATGTCTGTGTATGCAGAGTGGCACCTGTCCTTACAGATACCGGCATTATTGTGATTGTTGTTTACGATAGTAAAAACTTGGAAACCACTTCATATTCAACAATAGTGGATTAAATAAATGAAGTATGTGCTAATTAATTAGGTTAATTAAATGCATTGCAATCAGAGGGTGGGCTTCAAAAATTCAGATTCCTCAGCATCCCTGGAGATTCTTATTTAGTATGTGAATCCTAAGAATCTGTATTTAAAAAAAAAAAGTTCCCAGGTGATTTTGTGAGTAATTAGGTTTGGGAACTATAGTATGGTACATGATAAAACTTAATATGATAGAACACCACACAGCCATTAAACAAATTACAAATTTTTAAAAGGTTACAAAATATTAACATCAAACTAAGTGTAAACAGAAAAAGGATTGGAAAGACATATTACTGTATAGGAAGTTTTTAATGGCTGTATAAGTGAGCTTATGAGACATTATTTTTTTCATTTTGTCTATTTTCTAAATTTTATTCAGAGAAAATAAAGACTTTCTTAATGTTTTTCTTTTTACACCTATCCTATGAGTGATACATTTTCAAACATGGCTACACATGTGTTTTCCTACTAGTGGCTTTGTGAAAGTTCCACAGGAAGTCAGAGTTTGAGAGCATCATTGCAAATGATCATCCCCCCCCCGAACAACTTGTGAAAGACTTCAAACGTGCAGAAAAATGGAAAGAATTCTACAGTGAATACCCGTATGCTTTTAAGTTCTACAGTTCATATTTTGCTCTCTTTGGGCAGGTTTCTTTTGATCGATGCTTTAAGACATTCAGACTACTAGGTTGAGAACGCAAAAGTTTCATATTTAAGCTCAAAAGATTAAACTTCAACTACTATTAAGTAAGTGCATATCTATGAAAGTTAGGACCTACCTTATATATAAATACACAAATATGGCATAGAGTGAGATGATGCCTATGTTAAAGCAGAGCCTGTCACAGACGACGTAGTTGGACAGGACAGCCATCATTATTTACAGTCTCATAAAACTGGCACAGTCCCTGGGGTGCCTGGGTGGCTCAGTCATTAAGTGTCTGCCTTTGGATCAGGTCATGATCCTGGGATCCTGGGATCGAGCCCCACATCGGGCTCCCTGCTCCATGGGAAGCCTGCTTCTCCCTCTCCCACTTCCCCTGCTTGTGTTCCCTCTCTCTCTCTCTCTGTCAAATAAATAAATAAAATCTTAAAAAAAAAAAATAAAACTGGCACAGTCCCTGAAGCTCAAGATTAAGAACGTCTCTTGCCCCTTGATCTGTATCCTGGTCTAAACATGGCATATTGATTGACAAGGGGAGCTGGGAGTGTTGGTGGTGGGGGACCTGGACACAGTGGCACCAGCAATCATTCCTCAGGCCTAACAGTGCTATAGGGGACTCCCCGTGTGACAGAGAGTGAGGAGAGTAGGCAGAAAGGTTCCAGTCATAACACTGGACATTCCTGCTGGAGAAGCCCTTTCCAGCTAGGCAATTGGGTGCTCTGGCTACAAGAATCAAAGAGCTGATGCTCAGAGGAGGATGACATACCAGGTCCTCTGGTCAAGAGACAGCACTGTGCTCTAAGTCAACTTAAGGCCACTCATTTATAATTCCAAGCAGCAGGGGCTACAACACTTAGCATGTGTGGCCAAATATCAGTCTTTGAAATCCAGGTCTTTCAGTCTCAAAATCCAAAAGTCACTCTTCAAGGCTACCTTGATCCCAGATGTCTAAAATACAACATTATAGATTCTTCCAGTTCCCTGAAGAAGTTTCCTTCTCAGCTGAACCCACCGAGGAAAGCTCAGTTTTGTTTTTCATGATGGGAATGTCTGAATGAAGAGGAGGCTCTTTGGGGTCCTAAGAGATCTCCTTCACTGGACTTAAGGGGTAATTGCTGAGTCATTTGAAGGATTTGGCAGGGAAATCATTGCAGGCTTCATGGAGAATGTGTGCATGCAGCTCATACTTCCCCTCCCCTGTTCTGACCTGTACTCAATGTTGGGGAAGCAGCCATTGACTCCAGGCCTATGAGCTATGTGTTTACATATGTATGAGTCCATTCTGGGCCAAAATATGAGAAAGTGGGTGGGAGAAAGGAACTGATATTAAATCACCCCAAACTGGAACTGGGGCAAGGTCAGAAAGCAAAGAGACCTGGGTTTTGTGCTATTTGAGTCCTAAAGTCCTGCTGGAGGTAGGGGACAGACTTCCCTTTCAAGATATTTGAAGCCAGAAGGGGACGTGAAACTGTTTAAAATTCTGACTTAGTGAAGAGATGAGGCCCTCAGCATAGCTGCCTGACAGGAAAAGGTGTGACCTTTCTGAGAGATGGGGCTACCTCTTAGTTTCCTTCAGTTTCCTCTGTTCTTTAATACTCAACATACAGCTTAAAATTTGAAAAGCAATATATCTGACATGCGAAGAAGCAGGAACTGTCACCCATAATCAAGAGGTGATGTGTATTAAGGAGGGCACATATTGCATGGAGCACTGGATGTTATATACAATGAATCATGGAACACTACATCAAAAACTAATGCTGTATGGTGACTTAACATAATAAAACATAATAAAAAATAAATCCCACTTTTCTAAGGAAAAAAAAGAAGAAATATCACAGAACAGAATCATAGATGACCCAGATGTTTAAATTGGAAGACAATACTTTAAAATACTTTTATAATACTTTAAAATCTTTACAATGCTATTACAGGAGGAGGAGTCCTAGGTGGCAGCATAGGACGATCCCGAACTCACCTTTGTCCATGAACACACTGAATCTATAACTACACTGTAGAAAAATTCTTCCTGAAGAAGCAACTGAGGGCTGATGGAAGAGCTGCTGCACAATGAAGGATACAGGGACCACATAGAAAATGGCAGGAGAAATGGAGATACAGTAATGTTGGGGACCCCACTCCTGATGCTATGAGCTATGATAGGGAGAGACAGCACTGAGGGACCCACGTGCAGATTTGCTTGATCTGCAGCAAAGGAAAACAAAACAAAACAAAACAAAATGGTGATTTAAAGGGCAACTAGACTATAAGTAAAGAAACCCCTTTACTAACAGAGGGTCCACCAATGGTGGGAAGCAACTCCTGGAACTCTGTCTGGGTTTGGAGGCACTGGCAAGCACCATTGTTTATGTTTCCTCTCTGTCTTGGTAGCACAGATGGGAGCAGAGCCCAGGCATTCTGGCTGATCCACCACCTCAGTGAACCTAGGCCCCTAGCCCACTGGCTCTAGCCATTCCCCCTATGAGGCCTGTCTGCCCATGTTCTCCCCAGCTCCAGCCATTCCACTGGGGTGGCTGGGGCATGGAGCACCCTGAGGCCCACTGGCCCATCCCACTTCGGCTGCAGTGGTCACATAAGAGCACCCCCTGTGTGGAGGGTCCCAGCCTGTGACCACCTCAGCTCTAGCCATACTGCCAGGGTGGCACCAACCTGGAGCATCCCAGGACCACCTGGGCCAAGCTTGCTCCAGTTTCAGCTGTTTTGCCAAGGTGGCTCCAGTATGGAGTACCTTGGAACTGCTATCAGCCCACATACTAGCTCCAGATGTTCTGCCAGCATGGCCCCATGGAGCATCACAGGAGTACCTGGCCTATGCTCACTCCCATCTCCAGCTCTCCTGCCTGGGTGGCTCTGGTATAGAGCCCCTGGAACTTTTTGGCTTATGCCTACCTCAGCTCCAGCCATGTCACCAGGGTGACCCTGGACAAAGTGCCCTGAGACCTCCAACCTCCTCCTGTTACATCTCCAGCCAGCCAGCCAGCCAGTGTTGCCAGGCACATGCAATTTACACGGGACATTCCTACACAAGGCTACTCCTTCAAAATGGTAGAGAAAGCTATTCTGCTTAATTCACAGAGACAAACAGAGTCAAACAAAATGTGGAGACAGAGGACTATGCTCCAAATGAAAGAATAAGATAAAACTTCAGGAAAAGAACTAAATGATACAGAGATAAGCAATCTACCTGATACAGAGTTCAAAGTAATGGTCACAATAATGCTCACCAGACTTGAGAGAAGAGTGGATGAACTCAGTGAGGACTTCAACAAAGAGATAGACAATATAAAATCAATCAGAGTTGAAGAATACAATAACTGAAATGAAAAATACAATAGAGGGAGGGCACCTGGGTGACTCAGTCAGGTAAGTGTCTGCGTTCAGCTCAGGTCATGATCCCAGGGTCTTGGGATTGAGCTCCACATGTGGCTCTGCACTCAGTGGGCAGTCTGCTTCTTCCTCTCCCTCTCCCTCTGCCCCCCCACCCCCCGCTCATGTGTGTTCTCTCTCTCTCAAATAAATAATCTTAAAATAATAAAAATAAAAGAAAAATGAACTAGAGGGAATCAATAATAGAATAGGGGATTGAAGGAATGGATCAGTGACCTGGAAGACAGGGTAGAGCACCCAAGCTGAACAGCAAGAAGAAAAAAGAATTTTAAAAATGAGGAAAGGTTAAGGGACCCCTGGGACAACATCAGCCTTACTAACGTTCACATTAGAAGGATCCCAGAAGAAGAGAGAGATAAAGGGACAGAAAACTTATTTGAGGAAATAATGGCTGAAAACTTCCCTAACCTGGGGTTTGAAACTGATATCTAGGTCCAGGAATCCCAGAGAGCTTCAAACAATGAACCCAAGGAGGGCTGTGCCTTGAAACATAGTAATTAAATGGCAAAAAGAATGATAAAGAGAGAATCTTTTTTTTTTAATTTTTGTATTGTTATATTAATCACCATATATTACATCACTAGTTTTTGATGTAGTGTTCCATGATTCATTGTTTGTTCATAACACCCAGTGCTCCATGCAGAATGTGCCCTCTTTAATACCCATCACCAGGCTAACCCATCCCCCTACCCTCCTCCACTCTAGAACCCTCAGTTTGTTTTTCAGAGTCCATCATCTCTCATGGTTCGTCTCCCCCTCTGACTTACTCCCCTTCATTCTTCCTCTCCTGCTATCTTCTTCTTTTTCTTTTTTCTTAAAATATGTTGCATTATTTGTTTCAGAAGTACAGATCTGTGGTTCAACAGTCTTGCACAATTCACAGCGCTTACTGTAGCACATACCCTCCCCAATGTCTATCACCCAGCCACCCCATCCCTCCCACCCCCAACCACTCCAGTAACACTCAGTTTGTTTCCTGAGATTAAGAATTCCTCATATCAGTGAGGTCATGTGATACATGTCTTTCTCTGATTGACTTATTTCACTCAGCATAACACCCTCCAGTTCCATCCACGTCGTTGCAATGGCAAGATCTCATTCCTTTTGATGGCTGCATAATATTCCATTGTGTATATATACCACTTCTTCTTTATCCATTCATCTGTCGATGGACATCTTGGCTCTTTCCACAGTTTGGCTATTGTGGACATTGCTGCTATAAACATTGGGGTGCACGTACCCCTTCGGGTCCCTACATTTGTATCTTTGTGGTAAATACCCAGTAGTGCAATTGCTGGATCGAACGGTAGCTCTAATTTCAACTGTTTGAGGAACCTCCATACTGTTTTCCAGAGAGGTTGCACCAGCTTGCATTCCCACCAACAGTGTAGGAGGGTTCCCCTTTCTCCACATCCCCGCCAACATCTGTCGTTCCCTGACTTGTTAATTTTAGCCATTCTGACGGGTGTGAGGTGGTATCTCATGGAGGTTTTGATTTGGATTTCCCTGATGCCGAGCGATGTTGAGCACTTTTTCATGTGCCTGTTGGCCATTTGGATGTCTTCTTTGGAAAAATGTCTGTTCATGTCTTCTGCCCATTTCTTGGTTGGATTATTTGTTCTTTGGGTGTTGAGTTTGATAAGTTCTTTATAGATTTTGGATACTAGCCCTTTATCTGATAGGTCATTTGCAAATATTTTCTCCCATTCTGTCGGTTGTCTTTTGGTTTTGTGGACTGTTTCTTTTGCTGTGCAAAAGCTTTTTATCTTGATGAAATCCCAATAGTTCATTTTTGCCCTGGCTTCCCGTGCCTTTGGCGATGTTTCTAGGAAGAATTTGCTGCGGCTGAGGTCGAAGAGATTGCTACCTGTGTTCTCCTTTAGGATTTTGATGGACTCCTGTCTCACATTTAGGTCTTTCAACCATTTGGAGTCTATTTTTGTGTGTGGTGTAAGGAAATGGTCCAGTTTCATTCTTCTGCATGTGGCTGTCCAATTTTCCCAACACCATTTGTTGAAGAGACTGTCTTTTTTCCATTGGACATTCTTTCCTGCTTTGTCAAAGATGAGTTGACCATAGAGTTGAGGGTCCATTTTTGGGCTCTCGATTCTGTTCCATGGATCTATGTGTCTGTTTTTGTGCCAGTACCATACTGTCTTGATGATGACAGCTTTGTAATAGAGCTGGAAGTCCGGAATTGTGATGCCGCCAGCTTTGCTTTTCGTTTTCAATATTCCTCTGGCTATTCGGGGTCTCTTCTGGTTCCATACAAATTTTAGGATTATTTGTTCCATTTCTTTGAAAAAAGTGGATGGTATTTTGATGGGGATTGCATTGAATGTCTGGATTGCTCTAGGTAGCATTGACATCTTCACAATGTTGGTTCTCCCAATCCATGAGCATGGAATGTTTTTCCATTTCTTTGTGTCTTCTTCAATTTCTTTCATGAGTATTTTATAGTTTTCTGAGTACAGATCCTTTGCCTCTTTGGTTAAATTTATTCCTAGGTATCTTATGGTTTTGGGTGTAATTGTAAATGGGATCAACTCCTTGATTTGTCTCTCTTCTGTCTTGTTGTTGGTGTATAGGAATGCCACTGATTTCTGTGTATTGATTTTATATCCTGCTACTTTACTGAATTCCTGTATGAGTTCTAGCAGTTTTGGGGTGGAGTCTTTTGGGTTTTCCACATACAGTATCATATCTGCAAAGAGTGAGAGTTTGACTTCCTCTTTGCCGATTTGGATGCCTTGGATTTCTTTTTGTTGTCTGATTGCTGTGGCTAGGACTTCTAATACTATGTTGAATAGCAGTGGTGAGAGTGGACATCCCTGCCGCGTTCCTGACCTTAGGGGAAAAGCTCTCAGCCTTTCCCCATTGAGAATGATATTCGCTGTAGGTTTTTCGTAGATGGCTTTTATGATATTGAGGTATGTACCCTCTAACCCTATACTCTGAAGAGTTTTGATCAAGAAAGGATGCTGTACTTTGTCAAATGCTTTTTCTGCCTCTATTGAGAGGATCATATGATTCTTGTTCTTTCTTTTGTTAATGTATTGTATCACGTTGATTGATTTGCGGATGTTGAACCAGCCTTGCAGCCCAGGGATAAATCCCACTTGGTCGTGGTGAATAATCCTTTTAATGTACTGTTGGATCCTATTGGCTAGTATTTTGGTGAGAATTTTTGCATCCATGTTCATCAAGGATATTGGTCTGTAATTCCCCTTTTTGATGGGGTCTTTGTCTGGCTTGGGGATCAAGGTAATGCTGGCCTCATAAAATGAGTTCGGAAGTTTTCCTTCCATTTCTATTTTTTGGAACAGTTTCAGGAGAATAGGTATTAATTCTTCTTTAAATGTCTGATAGAATTCCCCTGGGAAGCCATCTAGCCCTGGGCTTTTGTTTCTTGGGAGATTTTTGATGACTGCTTCAATTTCCTTAGTGGTTATAGGTCTGTTCAGGTTTTCTATTTCTTCCTGGTTCAATTTTGGTAGTTGATACATCTCTAGGAATGCACCCATTTCTTGCAGGTTATCTAATTTGCTGGCATAGAGTTGCTCATAATATGTTCTTATAATTGTTTGTATTTCTTTGGTGTTGGTTGTGATCTCTCCTCTTTCATTCATGATTTTGTTGATTTGGGTCATTTCTCTTTTCTTTTTGATCAGTCTGGCCAGGGGTTTATCAATCTTGTTAATTCTTTCAAAGAACCAGCTCCTAGTTTCGTTGATCTGTTCTACTGTTCTTTTGGTTTCTAGTTCATTGTTTTCTGCTCTGATCTTTATGATTTCTCTTCTCCTGCTGGGTTTAGGCTTTATTTGCTGTTCTTTCTCCAGCCCCTTTAGGTGTAGGGTTAGGTTGTGTATTTGAGACCTTTCTTGTTTCTTGAGAAAGGCTTGTATTGCTATATACTTTCCTCTCAGGACCGCCTTTGCTGTATCCCAAAGATTTTGAATAGTTGTGTTTTCATTTTCATTGGTTTCCATGAATTTTTTTAATTCTTCTTTAATTTCCTGGTTGACCCATTCATTCTTTAGTAGGATGCTCTTTAGCCTCCATGTATTTGAGTTCTTTCTGACTTTCCTCTTGTGATTGAGTTCTAGTTTCAAAGCATTGTGGTCTGAAAATATGCAGGGAATGATCCCAATCTTTTGGTACCAGTTGAGACCTGATTTGTGACCTAGGATGTGATCAATTCTGGAGAATGTTCCATGGGCACTAGAGAAGAATGTGTATTCCGTTGCTTTGGGATGGAATGTTCTGAATATGTCTGTGAAGTCCATTTGGTCCAATGTGTCATTTAAAGTCTTTATTTCCTTGTTGATCTTTTGCTTAGATGATCTGTCCATTTCAGTCAGGGGGGTGTTAAATTCCCCCACTATTATTGTATTGTTGTCAATGTGTTTCTTTGCTTTTGTTATTAATTGCCTTATATAATTGGCTGCTCCCATGTTCGGGGCATAGATATTTACAATTGTCAGACCTTCTTGTTGGATAGACCCTTTAAGTAGGGTATAGTGTCCTACCTCATCTCTTATTACAGTCTTTGTTTTAAAATCTAGTTTGTCTGATAGAAGGATTACCACCCCAGCTTTCTTTTGGTGTCCATTAGCATGGTAAATGGTTTTCCACCCCCTCACTTTCAATCTGGGGATGTCTTTGGGTCTAAAATGAGTCTCTTGCAGACAGCATATGGATGGGTCTTGTTTTTTAATCCAATCTGATAGCCTGTGTCTTTTGATTGGGGCATTTAGCCCATTTACATTTAGGGTAACTATTGAAACGTATGAATTTAGTGCCATTGTGTTGCCTGTAAGGTGACTGTTACTGTATGTTGTCTGTGTTCCTTTCTGATCTTTGCTGCTTTAGGCTCTCTCTTTGCTTAGAGGACCCCTTTCAATATTTCTTGGAGGGCTGGTTTCGTGTTTGCAAATTCCTTTAGTTTTTGTTTGTTCTGGAAGCTTTTTATCTCTCCTTCTATTTTCAATGAGAGCCTAGCTGGATATAGTATTCTTGGCTGCATATTTTTCTCGTTTAGTGCTCTGAAGATATCTTGTCAGTCCTTTCTGGCCTGCCAGGTCTCTGTGGATAGGTCTGTTGCCAATCTAATGTTTCTACCATTGTAGGTTACATGTCTCTTCTCCTGAGCTGCTTTCAGGATTTTCTCTTTGTTTCTGAGACTCGTAAGTTTTCCTATTAAATGTCGGGGTGTTGACCTATTATTATTGATTTTGAGAGGGGTTCTCTGTGCCTCCTGGATTTTGATGCCTGTTTCCTTCCTCACATTAGGGAAGTTCTCTGCTATTATTTGCTCCAATATGCCTTCTGCCCCTCTCTCTCTCTGATAAAGAGAGAATCTTAAAAGCAGTAAGAGGAAAGCAAATAGTTATTTACAAGTGAAACACCATAAGCCTTCCAGCTGATTTTTCAGCAGAAACTTTGTAGGCCAGAGGACAGTGGCGAGATATATTCAAAGTGCTGATAGGAAAAAACCAGCAACCAAGAATACTCTACCTAGTAAGGTTATCATTCAGAATTAAAAGAGAGATAGAGTTTCCTAGACAGACAGAAGTTAAGGGAGCTTTAACCACTAAACCAGCTTTACAAGTAATGTTGAAGGGACTTCTTTATGCAGAAAAGGAAAGGCCATATGTTGAAATAAAATTATGAAAGGAAATAAACTTCATTGGTAAAAGCAAACATATAGTAAAAGTAGTAGATCAGTCACTTATAAAGCTGGTATGAAGGTTAAAAAACAAAAGTAGTAAAGTCAATTATTTCTAAAAAAAAATTAGCTAAGGAATTCACAAAATAAAAAGATGTAAAATATGATATGATATTATAACCTAAACAAGGGAGGGGTGGGGGTAAAAACGTAGTGCTCTTAGAATGTGTTTGAACTTAAGTGAAAGTCAGCTTAATATAGGGTGATATATACTTGGCATGTTCTATATGAACCCCATGGTAAAAACCAAAACCTATAATAGATAAGCAAAAAACGAAAGGAAAGGAATCCCAACATAACACTAAAAAAAGTCATCAAACCACAAAGGAAAGAGTAAGAGGAGAAGAAAAGAACAAAGAACTCCAAAACAAGTATAAGACAACAAAATGGTAATAAGTACATGCCAATCAATAATTAAATGGACTAGATGCTCCCATCTAAAGACATACAGTGACTGAATGGATAAAAATACAAGATCGGGGGGGGGGGGCAAGATGGCAGATGAGTAGGGGACCTCATTTCATCTGGTCCCTCGCATTCAGATGGATATCTATCAAACCATTCTGAATACCCATGAATTCAGCCTGATATGTATGAAAATATATCTGGAATGCTACAAGCAGAACAATGACTGTTTTTGCAAGGTAGGTGGTGCAGAGTTGTGAATATGTGGGGAAACATTGGAAGACGAACGGAGGAGTGAGGGGGCCTCCATAAACTGGCTACCAGAGATTGATATAACACCAGAGTGCAAAATCTGAACCCTTAGAAATCTGCTCCAGTGAGAGACATCCCTTTCTGAAAGGGGCTCAGGGGATGAAAAAGGCAGAATTCTAGGTGGATCATTGTGGTCTCAGGATCCCAAGAGACACAGAAATAACAGGGGTGCCTGAGCTGATAGAGTGCCCAAGAGGTGGGGTGGGGAAACTGGTTATGGTCAGTGAGCCCAGGAAGGATTCTCAGCTCTGTTCACCATAAACCGCGAGCTGGGCCGGTAAGGAGACCACTCTTTGCCTGAGCACCCTGAGAAGGACTGAAACATGTCCCTGGGAGGGACAAAATGGCTGTACCCATGACTGGGCAATAGCTCTCAGGGTGGTGGTGGCCTCAGAAAGGACAATAGGGCAGCACCAGCTGTGACCTGGGAGCAGCGGAGCAGGGTGTGTACATGAGCCCACAACCACTGGTAGTTGCAAAGACACAAAGCAAGTAACACTTGGAGATTAAAGAGCATCCTATTAAAGAATGAATGGGTCAACCAGGAAATTAACGAAGAACTTAAACAATTCACACAAACTAATAGAATGAAAACACATCAGTCCAAAACATATGGGATACAGCAAAGGCAGTCCTAAGAGGGAAGTACATAGCAATCTAAGCCTCTCTCAAAACAATTAGAAAAATCACAAATACAGAAACTAACTTTACACCTAAAAGGACCTGGAGAAAGAATAGCAAATAAAGCCTAAACCAAGCAGGAGAAGAGAAATAATAATGATAGAGCAGAAATCAATGAACTAGAAACCAAAAACAAACAAACAAACAGTAGAACAGATCGATGAAACTAGAAGCTGGTTCTTTGAAAGAATTAATAAGATCAATAAAACTCTGCCCAGACTTATCCATGAGAAAAGAGAAAGGACCCAAATTAATAAAATCATGAACGAAAAGGGAGAGACCACGACCAATATCAAGGAAATACAGACAATTGTTAGAACATATTATGAGTAACTATATGCCAACAAATTAGGCAATCTGGAAGAAATGGATGCATTCCTGGAAACTTATAAACTACCAAGATTGAAACAGGAAGAGGTAGAAAATCTGAACAGACCAATAAATGGCAAGGAAATTGAAGCAATAATCAAAAACCTCCCAAAAAACAAGAGTCCAGGGTCAGATGGCTTCTCAGGGGAATTTTACCAAACATTTAAAGGAGAAATAATATCTGTTCTACTGAAGCTGTTTCAAAAAAAAAAAAAAAAAAGAAAAGAAAAGAAATGGAAGGAAAATGTCCAAACTCATTCTATGAGGCCAGCATTACCTTGATCCCAACACCAGACAAAGACCCCATCAAAAAAGAGAATTACACACCAACATTCCTGATGAACACGGATGCCAAAATACTCACCAAGATCTTAGCCAATAGGAACCAACAGCACATTAAAAGGAATATTCACCATGATCAGGTGGGATTTATTCTTGGGATGCAAAGGTGGCTCAACATTCACAATCAATCAATGTGATAGAGCACATTAATAAAAGAAAAGACAAGAACCATATGATCTTTTCAATTGATGTAGAAAAAATACAGCATTCTTTCTTGATGAAAACTCTTCAAAGTATAAGGATAGAGGGAACATATCTCAATATCATAAAAGCCATTTATGAAAATCCCACAGTGAATAACATTATCAATGGGGAAGAACTTAGAGCTTTTCCCTTAAGGTCAGGAACACAACAGAATGCCCACTGTCACCACTACTGTTCAACATAGTACTGGAAGTCCTAGCCTCAGCAGACAACAAAAAGAAATAAAAGGCATCTGAATTGGCAAAGAAGAAGTCAAACTCTTTCTCCTCACAGTTGACATGATAATTTATGTGGAAAACCCGAACAACAACCCCAAAATTGCAAGAACTCATACAGCAATTCAGCAACGTGGCAGGATAGAAGATCAATGCCAAGAAATCAGTGCATTTCTATACACAAACACTGTGACTGAAGAAAGTGAAATTAAGGAATCTATTCCATTTACAATTGCACCAAAACCACTAGATATGTAGGAATAAACCTAACCAAAGTGGTAAAGGGTCTGTATTCTAGAAACTACATAATACTTATGAAAGAAATTGAGGCAGACCCAAAAAGATGGAAAAACATTCCATGCTCATGGATTGAAAGAATAAACACTGTTAAAATATCTATGCTGCCCAGAGAAATCTATTGCATTCAAGGCAATCTGTATCAAAATACCATTGACATTTTTCACAGAGCTGGAACAAACCATCCTAAAATTTGTATGGAGCCAAAAAAGACTGCAAATTGCCAGGGGAATGATGAAAAAGAAAACAAAAGCTGGTGGCATCACAATTCCTGACTTCAAGCTCTATTACAAAGCCGTAATCATGAAGACAGCATGGTACTGGCACAAAAACAGACACAGAGATCAATGGAACAGAATAGAGAACCCAGAAATGGACCCTCAGCTCTATGGCCAAATAATCTTTGGCAAAGCAGGAAAGAATATCCAATGGAAAAAAGACAATCTCTTCAATAATTGGTGCTGGGAAAAGTGGACAGCCACATGCAGAAGAATGAAAGTGGACCATTCTTTTACACCATACACAAAGATAAACTCAAAATGGATGAAAGCCCTAAATATGAGACTGGAATCCATCAAAATCCTAGAGGAGAACACAGGCAGTAACCACTTAGACCTCTGCCACAGCAACTTTTTGCAAGACATGTCTCTAAAGGCAAAGGAAATAAAAGCAACAATGAACTATTGGAACCTCAGTAAGATAAAAAGCTTCTGCATGGCAAAGGATTCAGTCAACAAAACTAAAAGGTAACCCACAGAATGGGAGAAGATATTTGCAAATGACATGTCAGATAAAGGGCTGGTATCCAAGATCTATAAAGAACTTCTCAAACTCAACACCCAAAAAACAAATAATCCAGTCAAGAAATGGGCAGGAGATATGAACAGAAACATCTCCAAAGAAGACATCCAAATGGCCAACAGACACATGAAAAATGCTCCACATCACTTGCCATCAGGGAAATACAAATCAAAACCACAATGAGCAGACATTTAATGACTGAGCCACCCAGGTGCCCCAAACATGATGAAATCTTATCATTCTGAACATGTATGGATCCAGAGGGTGCAAGGGTAAGTGAAAAACTCAAACAGAAAAAAGACAAATACAATATGATTTCATTTATGTGTGGAATCTAAAAAACAGAGCAAACAAACAAACAAAAAACAGAATTAGACTTTTAAATACAGAAAACAAA
The DNA here is from genome assembly GCF_037043125.1 of Eumetopias jubatus. NCBI lineage: Eukaryota > Metazoa > Chordata > Mammalia > Carnivora > Otariidae > Eumetopias > Eumetopias jubatus. Next base: position 42,890,831 of record NW_028274816.1, on the reverse strand, counting down.
CTGGTGGTTCCCAGAGGGGAGAGGAAGTGGGGGGGGATGGGCAAAATAGGTGAAGGAATTAAGAGTTACAAACTTCCAGTTATAAAATAAATAAGTCACAAGGATGGAAAGTACAGAGTAGGAAACATAGCCAATAATATAATAACCTTGTATGGTTAGATGGTGACTACACTTACCATGGTGAGCATTTTGTAATGTATAGAATTGTTGAATCACCATGTTGTACACCTGAAACTAGTATCATATTGTATGTCAACTACACTTCAATAAAAAATACTATTACAATTACATTGAGTAACTTAGAGGAAAAAAGGGACAAAGTGGTTAAAAAGAGGAGGAATTTCAGCAGAGAAATTCTATAGCTGAAAAATGTTTTCAGTGTTTCCTGTGATGGCAGTGGCCTACATGTGCAAACTTAACCTTTTTATAACTACTGAGAATATATCTCCAGACCACACACACTTTCCTTTTTAATCATCTGATAAGCAGATATTTACCTGCCGAGCGCTCTCTGGGCCCCTGTGTCTTGCTTGTTAAATGAAAGGTGCCCTGGGCTGGGGCACCTGGGTGGCTCAATTGGTTAAGTGACTGCCTTTGGCTCAGGTCATGATCCTACCGTCCTGGGATCGAGCCCCACATCGGGCTCCCTGCTCAGCGGGAAGCCTGCTTCTCGCTCTCCCACTCCCCCTGCTTGTGTTCCCTCTCTCGCTGTCTCTCTCTCTGTCAATTAAATAAATAAAATCTTAAAAAAAAAAAAAAAAAGGACGGTGCCCTGGGGACTCTTACCTGCCCTCCTGAAGCCCCTACTGCCCTACTGGAGAGGAGTCATGTCCCGGAAAAGGTTCTCTGCGAGCTCTGGGCCCTGAGGGCCACGTCCCAGAGCCTCAGGCAACTGGAGAGCTGGGATGTGGAGCTTGCCCTCTGGAAAATGGCTCCAGGTCCGGGCTGGACTCTGAGTCATTTTCTAATCTTCTCAGTAGCCAAGTAAGACCTCATTAATGAGGGTCTGTTCCTGTTTGTCAGTGAAGTAATAGGGAGGATGAGCTACAATTTATCCCTGGTGCTGGCCTACAGAGCAGTCAGGGCCTAGCTGGGACAACAGCCCTCTTGGTGAGCTTGGAGGGGCTCCTCTATTTGTCACAGTCCTCTGGACTCAGTGGGGACACCTGGGAGCTATGAGGGTATCGATGGCAGATCCATCTCTAGCACACTCCTGGAGGCCTGTTGATCTCTGCTTTTGGTGCACTGATGGCAGCCAGGGAGGCCCCCACACGTGGCTCATAACCAAGAAGAGGGCCCAGCTCATCTGACACAGGGTTGTGTGGTGGGGAGAACATGAGGGGACAGGTGGTCTGAGGTGCCAATGACAGGACACACTAGATTTCTGACAAAGGTTGAGTCAGCTGTGAAATCTGCTTTCCAATATAATGAGGTTCCTTGATGCCTGAAGAAGAACTGACTTTAATGTTAAATCAGCCACTTAGGTTAAGACAGGTTATATTGGCATTTATTATTTATTGGTTTACATTTTGGGAAGGAGGGGGGAAGGTTTTAGAATATTAGACGTAAATGCTGCCTTGGGTCCTCAGCTGCATATCCCAGTGTGTCGCGAGATGGCAGCCTAACACAAGGATTGAATCGGTGGCTGGCAGCCTCCTCCAGAGTCTTGGAGTTATTTTCCTCCCAGCCTGTCAAAACCCGGTTTACCATCCACTTCAAAGAATTGCAGCCCTGGGTACTAAAAACCACGACCATCCAGGAGATGGGGTTATTTCTCTCCAAACAATGTAACTTGAATTTGATCAACACTTTCCCTGTCATAATGGATGGTGACCGAGTTAAGTGGTTTAAACAAGATAGAGGTTAAAAGGAGAAAAGAATAATGAGACCTTGGGGAGAGGCGTGACTGTGGTTCACATTTGGGAATTGATGGTGCATCAGTGAGGTGGAGGGAGAGGAGGCGAGGAGCGGTTCCGCTGGCTGGATAGAGGGTAGATTGCAGCGGGGCCTGGATGGGGCTGCTTAGAGGAAGGTGAGGGAATTTCCACTTCGTTGGGGTTTGTTTGTTCTTGGAAGTGTCCTTTTTTCTTTTATGATGAAATGATTTTCTGCCCAGTGCCCTTGTTATTACCACGGAGAGAGACGCTCCTACCCGCAGAGTAAATAATACAACATGGGGCAATGATGTATGTCTATACATGAGCTCATGAATTTCATGTGACAAGTGTCCTTTTCTGTGTTCATGGAGGTAGAAATCAAGACAAAGGGAGTTGAAGCTACTTAGCAAAATTGCTACCAATTAAGCTTTATTTATTTATGTGTTTAGACGTTGGACACTATCTGGTGACATTTATTTGTGACATCTGGGTTAGGAAGCCCTGGAGTGTAGTTTTCCCTCCTCCTTATCAAGGAAGAGCAAGTGCTTGTGGGAGGGAGGCAGAAGGTGGCAAGGGCGGTAGAACGGGGTGCTGCCCCTTGTTTTTCAGGCTGACTGTGGGAATCCAGTGCAGGAGACCCACGGACATGTAGAGAGCATCTGTGAGGGATGCACAAATGACTGTATGTCGGCAATCCACTGAGAGGCACAAAGAGGGGTTGCCTCATGCTTAGGCAGAAGAGGTTACTTTCTGAGCATTGTGAATCCAGGAGCACCATAAAATACCCCTGTCCCCCATCCCCACTCATATAGTAACAGGCATGCTCCTGCTCCAAGAACCAGGGTGCTGGGAATTCCAATGGAGAGTCATTCCTTCAGGGGGAGCATTCCTTTTTCCAGAGGTATAGCTTTTAAATATAAACACTAATTGAGGGTAGTAAAGAAACTCTGCCATGTGACAAGTTAGCCCCTCACCTGGCAGTTGAGTCTGGTCTAAGGAGTCAGGATGGGGATGGGGGGTGGAGAACAAGGGAGGAGATAAAAAGTGACTTGGCTCATTTCACACTTTTGCCTCCACAATGAAAACCTGGACTTAGAATTTCATCTGAGTGGGCACAGTCCTGAGAGTTTGACTATCTTGGTTGGCTGTAACTGAGGAGAAGTAAAATGTTTTCCTTCTTTATTATTTCCTGGCCTTCCTTCCACTGAGGATCTTGATAAAACTGTATGTAAAGACCTCTAGAAAGGCAGGTGTGGGGAGCCCTCCTGTGCCTGCCTCTTCTATAAAGTGGGCCACTTTTCTTCACCTAGCTATGCTGGGCACTAAGTTCTGTTTGCCCCGAGGCTGATTGCTTTAGGAGGTGATTTCCCTTCCCTCTTGGAGACACACATGCTGTCCTTGAAAGTACAGAGCACAAATTTCTCATTGTGCATGAAAGTTATCTGTTATTAATGCAGAGTCCTGAACAGAGAACCAGTCCTGAGGTTTGGGCGTGCTGCATTGGAGGTATATAAATTCATTCTGATGCCAAGGAGGACCTTGCTTTATTTTTCTTTCATTAAGTAATTGATTAGTAGCATTGATTAGAAAAAAAATTATGCCTTGTTAACCATATTCTCAGATGAAGATCAATGAAGTTAATTTTTAGTACATCAATTCCTGCATCAGGCACTAATTAGAAGGGATAAAGCTATGCAATGTGTTACTGGATGAGACACGGGACAGCCACACCTTCAAAAGGTGCCAAGGAAATTTGATTTTTACTAACATATAATAAAATGGGAAATTGCACCTGATAGATGGAGGTTTAAAGCTGTTCCAGTACTCTAACATGAATACCATTTGATGCTCCCTAAGTATCCTTCTGAGAAGGAAAAATGACAGAGCTGGGAGCAGCTCCTGCTCCTTGTACTGCAGATACGAGCCTCCCCCTCCTTCCCCTCCAGCATACATTTTCTTTCCTAAACCCCATATCTTGTCATCACCGGGGGAAAACTTTATGTTGAGAGATGACAATTGACTGTGTCAATTGCAGAGAAAGCCAGAAATCATCTACCAGTGAAGGTTTCTAGGGTCAGAGTATAACACATTGCCTTTTTTTAAATGACTTTTGTGTGTGTGTTTTGGTCTTCTGAAGGTGGGCGTGAGTAATTGTCACCTTCATGAGAAATGCATATGGTGTGAGAGAAGGTGCAGAGTTTTTGGACAGCTAGCCAGGAAGTGGATCAGAGAAGCACTGGCTTCTGGGTTCTGGGAATCTGGAGTGTCAGACCTCTGCTGCAGAATCACTGCATTGGCCTGTGACGGATGAGGTGTTGCAGAAGAGGAGGAGCCACCACAGGTGGAAGGTCTAACTGAGTCATAGAATCTAGTCTAGTCTGGATTCTCAGGCACTGAGCAGGAGAAATTCCTTACTGGTGACATCTCTTTACCTGTAACCTCTTTATAGCCCTTGCCTGATGTTGAATTGTAATGGCAGGATGTTTTATGACTCTTGGGCTTGGGGCACCTTGACAATTTCCTTTTTCCAACTGCCCATTTGACTTTAAAGCAATTCAGGTGGTTTTCAGCACAAATTATTGTTAGAATAACCAAGTGCCATTTTAGAGGAAACAAAAGGTCAAGAAATTAGGATTAAATGAAATCCAAAGAGAATGTAGTCAGATGATTTGGCCAATTTGACCATCAGGGTACACTGGGTTGTTAAGAGGAATAAGGAGGGTACCTGCTTTCTTGAGGTTTTAAAAATGGAATAACCAGCCACCTACTCTAGATAATGTTGCTATTCCTCACTCAGTGGCAAGAGGTTGAACTAGTTGGTGTTCAAGGTTCTCTTGGCTTGAGGACTTCTGTGGTCCATGAGTGTTGTATGATAAATTAGTAGGTGTGGTGTGTACTGGGAGCTTTTGGAGGTCAAGACCCCAGACTGTCTGCTATGAGCTAAATTGTGTCTCCCCCACCCAAGATACATATGTTGAAGCTATAATCCCCAATGTCATGGTATTTAGAAATGGCATTTTTGGGAAGTAATCAAGTTTGTGTGAAGTTGTAAGCATGGGGCTCTCATGATGGGATTAGTGCCTTATAAGAAGAGACACCAGAGAGCTTGCTCCCTCTCTTTCTACCATGTGATGACACAGTGCAAAGGTGGCCATCTTCAAGCCAGGAGGTGGGCTCTTACCAGAAACCTCAATGCTGGCCCCCTGAACTTGGACTTTCAGCCTCCTAACAGTGAGAAGATAAATTGTGTAAGTCACCCAGTCTGTGGGATTTTGTTGTGTAAGTCACCCAGTCTGTGGAATTTGTTGTTATGGCAGCCTGTGCAGGCTAAGACAATGCCCAAGGGGGTTCAGACTGCTGTGTCTGTAGAGGGGCCTGATGATCTGCATCAGTAGGTTATTTGTTACAGGTGGTGGACAAGTTTGGTTAACCCCTCCAGGCAATGGTCCTGGAGACTTCAGTGGACTCTCAGTCTCATGAACTTTACTAATTTTGGTGAGACACTCCAGGTGTCCTCCCCCTTCTACCCTGTAGACTCTTAACTCCTGCTAAGAAAAAAAAAAAGATCAAAGGATTTTAACTTTGTCCTTCAGAGATTTCTGTCTATCTTGAAAAAAATACAAAACAATTAATGACCTTATATCAGAAATCCTCCCAGTAGCACTCTTTTATGGTTAAGGACATATGGACATATGGAGTTTTGCTGCTCAAGAATGAGCAGGATAAAAATCTGGAATTCAGGGGGCCTCTGTCAGGAGGTATACCCCATTTGCCAGTTCACAAGTTGGTCTGACAGTTTCATGGATGCTGGTAGAACCCACCAGAGTCCTGGGTCAGAGGCCAAGGACTCCATTCTCACAGCAGTAACAGCAGCCCATAATCAGCATTTTCCGGTACTGGTTCAACCCAGTGGGTTGTGTGACAGGAGAAGAATGTTTAGGACCTCTGAATTTTTGTAATGGGAAGTCAGCATACCTGTCCTTCCCTCCAGAAGGAGAGCAAGTCTTTCAAGGTTGTTCACTGTACAAACATCTTTGAAAAGATAGTCCAGAACAAAGGCCACCAGTGCCTCTGCTCAGAAGATATGCAGAAATGTGACAGACCCATGAAGAACTGTCTCCCAACATTTCCGTAACCCATGTCCCACCTTATCTGTCTTTACCCCTGCCTCACACTTCATGCTCAGTCATAACAAACTGCTTGTCTCCCTGCTTCATAAGGCTGCTTGTTTGTGATGCTTTCTTCCTTCCCAGATGCTTTCTGCTCATCCTTTAGGGCTCAGCATGAGTGCACTGTCTCTGCACTGAGTTAGAAGACCCTCCCTGGCAAGCTTTCTATGGAAGACCATGAATTCTTTGACAAGGAGTACAGGGTGTGGCAACTTTTCCAGAGTGAAGAGCCCCATCTTGGTTTCCCAAGGCCATCTACCATCATTGCCACTCTAATGGATCCTAGGCGAATTCAGATGTGAGTGTGGCTCATCTTTCCATGGGAATCTTTCCTGCTCTAGCCAACTGCAAACGCCGCAAAGACAGGGCTCTGTGTTGGGCACCTTGGCAGAGTGGCAAGCAGGTATTGAATACATGTTAAGTCCTCTCTGATGGGTGGGCTGTTTGAAGCTGTGACTCGGCAGGGACAGTACTGGCCAAGCAGACATGTGCTGCTGATCTGTGCTGTAGTGAGGTCTTTCTCAGACATTGGGGTTTCCTGCTGGACACAATTCTCTAAAATTGTATTGACCTGTGGACTCTTTTGCAAGTAGCTATAATCTCTGTGAGAAGCAGCCCCTACAATGTACCAAATTTGTTGAGATCTGGGTTTAGATGTTTTCTGTTAATTAAAAAGCTGCATTTTCTCATTTTGAATTATGGAAGGTAATTCCTGGGAGAAGGAAATGCTTCTGTGTTCACAAGTTTTCTCCCCTACAGAAGACAGAAATTCAAGTTAATCTGGCAAATGTTTATTGAGCATTTATAATATATGGGGAAATTAGGAGCGTAGGAAGTGGGCATTAATGACAACCTGGTCCCTGACCTCTGGAAGTTTCTATCCAGCAGGATGGGATCATGGCACTGAGTGAGAGCAAGTCCTGCAAATATTAGACAGATAACCAGGAGACAAGACTTGTTTGCCTGCATCTGGAAGTGGAGCTATATTATTTATCTTACTGCATAATAGATGACCCCAAAACTGACTGTCTTAAGAGAATATTTATTATCTCAGTTTCTGTGGGTCAGGAATTTGGGAGTGGGTTAACTGAGGAGTTCTGGCTCTGGGTTCCTCATCTTGTAGCCCAGACACCAGCCACAGCTTCAGTCAACTGAAGGACTGACTTGGGCCCGAGGGTCTACTCCCAAGAATGGCTTGTCCACCTGGTTATAGTCAGAGGACCTTGGTTCCTTCCTACGTGTGTCTTTCCACTGGGCTGTTTGTTTGAATATCTTCACAAAATATCAGCTAGCTTCTCCCAGAATCAGTGAGAAAGCAAATGAGAAGCCATAGTATCTTTTATGATCTACCCTTCAGAGACATCATCATGTCTGCAATATGCTGTTGGTTGCACAGGCCAGTCCTCTTCAATGTGGGAGAGACAATACCAGAAGACAGGGATCATGGGGGAGCATTTTGGAGGCTGGCTACCAGGGTTGTCTCCTGCTAGAAAAGGGACCCAGGAGTGGAGAACAAAGGTCCCAAGTGTCCCTGTGTCTGTTCTCACTCCTGACCAAACTGACAGCTTCTGTGGGGACTACTGGAACCTCCGCCTCAGGCTGCAGGCAGCAGTGGTAACTCTGAGTCTGCTCCGGAGATATTGCTTATGCCTGCTTGTGATCACAGAGATGTCTCTGTTTCAAAGAATTTTCCTGGCTGGGCAGTGAGAGAAGCAGCAGGTGGCTGTGCACTCTGCTCACCCTCTGAACTGGCTCCTATGCAATTGCTCTCTTTTCTTCACTTTGCACCTTCAGTACAAATCTTCCTCAGCCCTTCATCCAAGGGATGGTTGTTCACCTCTCTCAAAAAAGAAGCTTTTGCACTGCTGACCTAGATTGGTCTCAGCAAAAGTAAGATGTGTTTTCTTCCATGACCCAAGGCAGTCAGCCCCCAAATGAAGTTTATTTAATAAAGGAATTAGTTCAAGTCAAATTCTTGAGATGGAGTTATGGGTTCATTTGAGGCGAAACTGAAGGGGCAGCATGCTCAAAAGTCAAGAAGAAGCTAATGAACACTTTTCTAAAGCATACATGTTGCACCATCTGAAAGATGCAGTACTTCTAGAATGACATTTTCATTTTCCAAGCTTGTGGCTTACTGTCTCTCTCCTTCTCACACATATTATGTAGAACTACATTCCATCAAGATGCACATGTAGGCCATGGCTTGTTGTGTTCATTTTCCATTCCTGGAGCCGTGCCCCCCAGAGCTGATGCCTTAGAGTGATTCTTGTAGGGAACATTTGTTGTTTGTGCCTCCTGGCATGCATTCCTCCCCACCCACCCCCCAGGAATAAGGTGACTGTTCTTCATTTTTAGCCCATGTGCATTCAGTGAAGGTGAGGCCATCCTGGTTCACCCAGTCAGCACATTGAGTCCCTCTGGCCCTGGCGATTGGTTCCAAATGAGCATATGATTCAGGTGAGGTCAATTAGAACCAGGAGTCAACTCCAGAACTTTTGTTCAGCTGGTGAACTTGCTGCCATTAGCTTACCACATGCAGCTGCCTGTGCATCAGGTAACCTGGGAGTGCTCTGGACTGAGATGCAGCCAAATCCAGCTCCATAAATTCTCTTTTGGCTTCAACCAGTTTGGATTGCCATGTTCTATCAATATGATATACTTCTGCATTGTAGAAATAAGGTGGTTGTACCTCTCCTATATGGAACTTAATGCTTCAGGACAGATACTATGGGGAATGGATTTCTTTAATGTCTTGTCTATGTCACACCATTTGGGTGACCCAAGGCTGTCCTAAACTGTGGCCTTGAGCACCATGTTATGATGTCCACTATCTCAGTGCATTGATGGGACTTACTGCTATTGCTGCAGGGGATAGGTCTCAGAGTTGCAATCTTTGGCTGCTAGAAACAAATCTGAGGCTTGTTTTCAGTCTTTCATAGGCTGACATGTGACCTGCCCAGGTGTTGTCAACCTCTCTTGTAAACTGGGAGAACAGTACATGGATTGCAGAATTCCTCTCTCTCTAACCTACTATTTTCCTGCTTTAGCACTCATTCTTCCCTCTTGGCAAGGGACAACCCTTCCCACTTCCCATCTCCTGGGATCTTGCTCCATCAATTATCCTCCTTCTTCCATATCTCAGGCTCTACCTGTCCATTGCTTTTTCTTCCTCAGACTATGCACAGATTACAGATTGGATACTGAGCAGAAAGTGTCCCTTCCACTCCCAACACCTTGGTCCTGCCTTCCCCTAGCTACTAATCTCCTTCCCTTTTCAACCAAGCTTCTTGATAGTATGGCCTGTACTACTTCTGCCCATCTCATTCACTCACCCCTACTTCAGTATTCTCTGGTAAAGGGGACCAGTTTTCCATATTGGCAAAGCCAGTGAAACAAGCATATGCAAAGTCACAGCACAGGATGTACTCATGGCACGGGTGGCATTGATGCCCACAGCCTCTGGGGCAAGGACACCTGGAGCCCTTCAGTTTCTTGAAACTCTACAAGCCCTGGGTTCCACAACCTCGTCTCTGATGACCTTTCTACTTATGTCTTTCTTCTACATCATAGTCTCTCTTGTGCATACCCTGCCCCTGTGGGTTTTATATTTAAGATAGTGCCCTTCCTCCACTACAAGATCCCTCCAGTTGCACTTATGATTTATTTATTAGTTCTATGTACTTGCTCCCAAATATTTATCTCTGGTCCAAACCTCTCCCATGAGGTAAGTGACTTTCCAGGGAGAGGGAAGTCCACACAAAGCCCACTAGTTTCCTCAAGATGAGGAGACTGAGTGGAGGATTCAGGGAGGCCAAAGTGGCAGACTACCAGAAAGGGGTGAAGAGAGATAGATAGGAAAGGAGGTTAGAGAGAGAGAGAGAGAGAACACACTCTGGATTCTTCAAGTTCCATTCAAGTTTTCAGCTCAGTACCAGTCAGTGCATGCACGTGAGGAAACTATTTGAGGCAACTGAAAGAACCACTGGAAAGAAGAGGGTAGAAAAACCTCTGAACTCATATAGGGCTGGAATAATCATGTTCCCAATAGCAAAAGTGGAAAAATCTTGTAATACACAGGGCATCAGGAAAAATAATCATTACTCCATAATTTAGATAAAATGGACAGATTTCTTGAAAGACACAAATTATTAAAGCTTACTCATGAAAAAAGTAGATAACCCAAATAGCCCAATATCTATTAAAGAAATTAAATGTATAGTTAAAACCTTCCCACAGGGGAACCTAGATGGTTCAGTCAGTAGAGCGTGTGACTCTTGATCCTGGGGTCATTAGTTGAGTGTGGAGCCTACTGAAATAAAACACAACAAACAACAACAAACTTCCCATAAAAAAAGAAAACAAAACAAAGCCAAACTCCATGCCCTGGTGGTTTTAGTATAGAATTCTACCAATCATTTAAAGAAAAAAAAGTCAATTCAATCCAAACTCTTCTAGAAACTTGAAGATGAGGGAAGAGGTCCTAATTTATTCTATGAGGCCAGCATTACCTGTAATTTTAAAATCAGAAAAGACATTACAAGAAAAGAGGACTGCAAATTAAGATTTCTCATGAACATAGATGCAAACATTCTTAACAAGATTTTCGCAAATTGGATCCAACAAAACATAAAGAATACATCACAATCCTTATTCTAGGAACATAAGCACAGTTTAACATTTGAAAATAAATCAGTGTAGTCATTTTTTAGGTTTTTCACAGAAGACCAGAGGTCTGAGATTAGTGTAGTCATTTTTAACAGACTATAAAGGAAAATCATATGATCATCTCAATAAGTACAGAAAATAATGTGACAAAAATCCTACATCCAAACATGGTAAAAAATTGGCAAAAAAAAATAGTAAACATGGTAAAAAATACATGGTGACTTTTCTGATTTGTTTAGTGGATATTTTCTGGGGATGTCATTACCCTGTTGGCATTTTGTTCTCTCATTCATCTATTGTCCTCTGGACAAAATGACAAGACAGAAAAGATCACCTCAAAAAAAAGAACAAGAGGCAGTACCGACTGGCCAGGGACCGAATCAATATGGACATTAGTAAGATGTCGGAACTAGAGTTCAGAATGATGATTTTAAAGATACTAGCTGGGCTTGAAAAAAGCATGGAAGTTATTAGAAAAACGCTTTCTGGAGAAATAAAAGAACTAAAATCTAACCAAGTCAAAATTAAAAAGGCTATTAATGAGGTGCGATAAAAAATGGAGGCTCTCACTGCTAGGATAAATAAGGCAGAAGAGAGAATTCGTGATATAGAAGACCAAATGATGGAAAATAAAGAAGCTGAGAAAAAGAGAGATAAACAACAACTGGATCACAAGGGCAGAATTCGAGAGATAAGTGATACGATAAGATGAAACAACATTAGAATAATTGGGATCCCAGAAGAAGAAGAAAGAGAGAGAGGGGCAGAAGGTATATTGGAGCAAATTATAGCAGAGAGCTTCCCTAGTTTGGGAAAGGAAAGAGGCATCAAAATCCAGGAGGCACAGAGAACCCCTCTCAATAAAAATAGGTGAGGGGATGGAAAGCCATTTACCATGCTAATGGACACCAAAAGAAGGCTGGGGTGGCAATCCTTATATCAGACAAATTAGATTTTAAACCAAAGACTATAATAAGAGATGAGGAAGGACACTATATCCTACTTAAAGGGTCTATCCAACAAGAAGATATAACAATTGTAAAACACCCCAACATCTACTAGTAAAACTTACGAGTCTCAAAGACCAAGAGAAAATCCTGAAAGCAGCTCGGGAGAAGAGATATGTACCTACAATGGTAGAAACTTTCGATTGGCAACAGACATATCCACAGAGACCTGGCAGGCCAGAAAGGACTGGCATGATATCTTCAGAGCACTAAATGAGAAAAATATGCAGCCAAGAATACTATGTCCAGGTAGGCTGTCATTGAAAATAGAAGAAGAGATAAAAAGCTTCCAGGACGAACAAAAACTAAAAGAATTTGCAAATACGAAACCAGCCCTACAAGAAATACTGAAAGGGGTCCTCTAAGCAAAGAGAGAGCCTAAAAGCAACATAGACCAGAAAGGAACAGAGATAATATACAGTAACAGTCACCTTACAGGCAATACAATGGCACTAAATTCCTATCTTTCAATAGTCACCTTGAATGTAAATAGGCTCAATGCCCCAATCAAAAGACACAGACTATCAGATTGGCTAAAAAAACAAGACCCATTGATATGCTGTCTGCAAGAGACTCATTTTAGACGCAAAGATATCCCCAGATTGAAAGTGAGGGGGTGGAAAACCATTTACCATGCTAATGGACACCAAAAGAAAGCTGGGGTGGCAATCCTTATATCAGACAAATTAGATTTTAAACCAAAGACTGTAATAAGAGATGAGGAAGGACACTATATCCTACTGAAAGGGTCTATCCAATAAGAAGATCTAACAATTGTAAATATCTATACCCCTAACAGGGGAGCAGCCAATTATATAAGGCAATTAATAACAAAAACAAAGAAACACATCAACAACAATACAATAATAGTGGGGGACTTTAACACCCCCCTGACTGAAGTGGATAGATCATCTAAGCAAAAGATCAACAAGGAAATAAAGACTTTAAATGACACACTGGACCAGATGGACTTCACAGACATATTCAGAACACTCCATCCCAAAGCAACAGAATACACATTCTTCTCTAGTGCCCATGGAACATTCTCCAGAATACATCACATCCTGGGTCACAAATCAGGTCTCAACTGGTACCAAAAGATTGGGATCATTCCCTGCATATTTTCAGACCACAGTGCTTTGAAACTAGAACTCAATCACAAGAGGAAAGTCAGAAAGAACTCAAATACATGGAGGCTAAAGAGCATCCTACTAAAGAATGAATGGGTAAACCAGGAAATTAAAGAAGAATTTAAAAAATTCATGGAAACCAATGAAAATGAAAACACAACTATTCAAAATCTTTGGGATACAGCAAAGGCGGTCCTAAGAGGAAAGTGTATAGCAATACAAGCCTTCCTCAAGAAACGAGAATGGTCTCAAATACACAACCTAACCCTACACCTAAAGGAGCTGGAGAAAAAACAGCAAATAAAGCCTAAACCCAGCAGGAGAAGAGAAATCATAAAGATCAGAGCAGAAAACAATGAACTAGAAACCAAAAGAACAGTAGAACAGATCAACGAAACTAGGAGCTGGTTCTTTGAAAGAATTAACAAGATTGATAAACCCCTGGCCAGACTGATCAAAAAGAAAAGAGAAATGACCCAAATCAACAAAATCATGAATGAAAGAGGAGAGATCACAACCAACACCAAAGAAATACAAACAATTATAAGAACATATTATGAGCAACTCTATGCCAGCAAAGTAGATAACCTGGAAGAAATGGGTGCATTCTTAGAGATGTATCAACTACCAAAACTGAACCAGGAAGAAATAGAAAACCTGAACAGACCTATAACCACTAAGGAAATTGAAGCAGTCATCAAAAATCTCCCAACAAACAAAAGCCCAGGGCCAGATGGCTTCCCAGGGGAATTCTACCAAACATTTGAAGAAGAATTAATACCTATTCTCCTGAAACTGTTCCAAAAAATAGAAATGGAAGGAAAGCTTCCAAACTTGTTTTATGAGGCCAGCATTACCTTGATCCCCAAACCAGACAAAGACCCCATGAAAAAGGAGAATTACAGACCAATATCCTTGATGAACAGGGATGCAAAAATTCTCACCAAAATACTAGCCAATAGAATCCAACAGTACATTAAAAGTATTATTCACCACGACCAAGTGGGATTTATTCATGGGCTGCAAGGTTGGTTCAACATCTGCAAATCAAACAATGTGATACAATACATTAACAAAAGAAAGAACAAGAACTATATGATCCTCTCAATAGATGCAGAACAAGCATTTGACAAAGTACAGCATCCTTTCTTGATCAAAACTCTTCAGAGTATAGGGATAGAGGGTACATATGACAATATCATACATTCCATCTATGAAAAACCCACAGCGAATATCATTCTCAGTGGGGAACAACCGAGAGCTTTCCCCCTAAGGTCAGGAATGTGGCAGGGATGTCCACTATCACCACTGCTATTCAACATAGTATTAGAAATACTAGCCACAGCAATCAGATGACAAAAAGAAATAAAAGGCATCCGAATTGGCAAAGAAGAAGTCAAACTCTCACTCTTTGCAGATGATATGATACTTTATGTGGAAAACCCAAAAGACTCCACACCAAAATTGCTAGAACTCAGACAGGAATTCAGTAAAGTGGCAGGATATAAAATCAATGCACAGAAATCAGTGGCATTCCTATACACCAACAACAAGACAGAAGAAAGAAATTAAGGAGTTGATCCCATTTACAATTGCACCCAAAACCAAAGGATACCTAGGAATAAATCTAACCAAAGAGGCAAAGAATCTGTCCTCAGAAACCTATAAAATACTCATGAAAGAAATTGAGGAAGACACAAAGAAATGGAAAAACATTCCATGCTCATGGATTGGAAGAACAAACACTGTGAAGATGTCAATGCTACCTAGAGCAATCTACACATTCAATGCAATCCCCATCAAAATACCATCCACTTTTTTTTTTTGCCTATTAAATTTATTTTTTTTTTAATTTTTTATTGTTATGTTAATCACCATATATTACATCATTAGTTTTTGGTGCAGTGTTCCATGATTCATTGTTTGTTCATAACACCCAGTGCTCCATGCAGAACGTGCCCTCCTCAATACCCATCACCAGGCTAACCCATCCCCCTACCCCCCTCCCCTCTAGAACCCTCCGTTTGTTTTTCAGAGTCCATCATCTCTCATGGTTTGTCTCCCCCTCTGACATACTCCCCTTTTCTTCCTCTCCTGTTATCTTCTTCTTTTTCTTTTTTCTTAAAATATGTTGCGTTATTTGTTTCAGAAGTACAGAACTGTGATTCAACAGTCTTGCACAATTCACAGCGCTCACCGTAGCACATACCCTCCCCAATGTCTATCCCCCAGCCACCCCATCCCTCCCACCCCCAACCACTCCAGTAACACTCAGCTTCTTTCCTGAGATTAAGAATTCCTCATATCAGTGAGGTCATGGGATACATGTCTTTCTCTGATTGACTTATTTCACTCAGCATAACACCCTCCAGTTCCATCCATGTCGTTGTAAATGGCAAGATCTCATTCCTTTTGATGGCTGCATAATATTCCATTGTGTATATATACAACATCTTCTTAAAATACCATCCACTTTTTTCAAAGAAATGGAACAAATAATCCTAAAATTTGTATGGAAACAGAAAAGACCCTGAAAAGCCAGAGGAATGTTGAAAAAGAGAAGCAAAGCTGGCGGCATCACACTTCCAGACTTCAAGCTCTATTACAAAGCTGTCATCATCAAGACAGTATGGTACTGGCACAAAAACAGACACATAGATCCATGGAACAGAATCGAGAGCCCAGAAATGGACCCTCCACTCTATGGCCAACTAATTTTGGACAAAACAGGAAAGACTGTCCAGTGGAAAAAAGACAGTCTCTTCAACAAATGGTGTTGGGAAAATTGGACAGCCACATGCAGAAGAATGAAACTGGACCATTTTCTTGCACCACACACAAAAAGAGACTCAAAATGGTTGAAAGACCTAAATGTGAGACAGGAGTCCATCAAAATCCTAAAGGAGAACACAGGCAGCAACCTCTTTGACCTCAGCCGCAGCAACTTCTTCCTAGAAACATGGCCAAAGGCAAGGGAAGCAAGGGCAAAAATGAACTATTGGGATTTCATCAAGATAAAAAGCTTTTGCACAGCAAAAGAAACAGTCCACAAAACCAAAAGACAACCGACAGAATGGGAGAAAATATTTGCAAATGACATATCAGATAAAGGACTAGTATCCAAAATCTATAAAGAACTTATCAAACTCAACACCCAAAGAACAAATAATCCAATCAAGAAATGGGCAGAAGACATGAACAGACATTTTTCCAAAGAAGACATCCAAATGGCCAACAGAGACACGAAAAGGTGCTCAGCATCGCTCAGCATCAGGGAAATTCAAATCAAAACCTCCATGAGATACCACCTCACAGCAGTCAGAATGGCTAAAATTAACAAGTCAGGAAACGACAGACGTTGGGGGGATGCGGAGAAAGGGGAACCCTCCTACTCTGTTGGTGGGAATGCAAGCTGGTACAATCACTCTGGAAAACAGTATGGAGGTTCCTCAAACAGTTGAAAATAGAACTACCATACAATCCAGCAATTGCACTACTGGGCATTTACCCCAAAGATACAAATGTAGGGATGTGAATGGGCACGTGCACGCCTTTGTTTATAGCAGCAATGTCCACAATCGCCAAACTGTGGAAAGAGCCAAGATGTCCATCGACAGATGAATGGATAAAGAAGAAGTGGTATATATACACAATGGAATATTATGCAGCCATCAAAAGGAATGAAATCTTGCCATTTGCAATGACATTAATAGAACTGGAGAGTGTTATGCTGAGTGAAATAAGTCAATCAGAGAAAGACATGTATCATATGACCTCACTGATATGAGGAATTCTTAATCTCAGGAAACAAACAGAGGGTTGCTGGAGTGGTGGGTGTTGGAAGGGATGGGGTGGCTGGCTGATAGACATTGGGGAGGGTATGTGCTATGGTGAGCGCTGTGAATTGTGCAAGACTGTTGAATCATAGATCTGTACCTCTGAAACAAATAATACATTATATGTTAAAAAAAAAGGAAAATAGCAGGAGGGGAAAAATGAAGGGGGGGTAATCGGAGGGGGAGATGAACCATGAGAGATGATGGACTCTGAAAACGAACTGAGAGTTCTAGAGGGGAGGGGGTGGGAGGATGGGTTAGCCTGGTGATGGGTTAAAGAGGGCACATTCTGCATGGAGCACTGGGTGTTATACGCAAACAGTGAATCATGGAACACTACATCAAAAACTAATGATGTAATGTATGGTGATTAACATAACATAATAATAAAAAAAAACACAATTTTGTCAATCCAATAAAGAACTTCTGTGAAAAACCTGCTAACATCATACTTAATGGTGAAAGAGAAAATACTATTCCATAAGATTAATAGCAAGACAGGTATGTACATTCCTACCACTTCTATTCACTTCTATGCTGGAGGTGGTAGTTGGTGCAAGTAGGCATGAAAAAAAGAAAGCCAGCATACAATTAGTAAAGGAAGAAGCTTAGCCATATTACTTTGCTGACAGCATCTATCTATGTAGAAAATTATAAGGAATCTACAAAAATAAAAACAGCTATGGAACTTAATAGTGAGTTTAGTAAGTTTGCAAGAAAAAGATCAATATGAGCCAGCACATTACATTTCCTTATTCTAGCAATAATGAGAAATTTATATTCAAAATAATGCAATTTATGATAGCATCAAAAGTTTTTACTACCTACAGATAAGTTTGGCAAAAGTTGTGCAAGTCCTGTAGATTTAAACCTATAAGACACTGCTGAGAGAAATTAGACTCACATAAACGTGGAGACATATCGTGTTCATGGATCAGAAGATTCAATATTGTTAAGGTGTAAGTTCTCTTCAACTTGACTTATAGATTTAACATAATCTCAATAAAAATCCTAGACGTTTTTTGTAGAAACTCACATGCTAATTAAAAAATTTATATGTAAGTGCAAAGGTCCTAGGTAGCTAAAATAATTTGGAAAGGAAGAACAAAGTTGGAGGACTTGCACTAACTGGAAAGGGAGCAGGCAAGTGGTCAGTTGTGCTTGGGGTTTTATGTCCAGGCATGGTTTGGCAAATCATCCACCCATATCTTATTGTCAGAGTTGATTCCTTCTGGGTTACAGACTGGGTGTTGGCCAACCCTGATCCTCTTGGGTTGCTTTCATCCACCACATGCACCTCTCCCCCAAGCATCTGTGTGCTTTTGGCTAACAGACCATACCTGAAACATTCTGTGGGATGTTTTTGAACACCAGAGCCTCCTCCTTTCTAGGTAGAGAATATTTTCTCACTTGGAGCATCCCATAAACATGATTGCCTGTTCTGGGGGAAGAAAAGACCAGCATCTTTGCCTTGAGGTAGGTCAAACGTTGAGGTGTAACTTATACTTCAGAGCTTCCCAAGGGATCAGGCTGAATCTGGGACTTCACTGAGAATCACACCCTTGCTTGCCCTCTCCCTTCTCTGTGCTGCTTCCCCGCTACTCCCTTACTGGCTTCTTTAGGAGCACTTTTTCAACAGATCAGTTGCACCCAAAAGAAGCAAGTGCCAGTAAGCATCTAACTAGTCTCACTGCTCCTTTTTTAAAATCTAACTTTGTGTTTTAGAGACTTGAGTCTAGACTTCCTTTTTTTTTTTTTTTAAGAAACCTCTTCCATGTGTCTCCATCAATGAGCTCTGTTTACATGTCTGCTTCCCTTCATTAGACCAGCTCTCCTGCAGTCAGAAACGAACCATATTCATCTGAGTGTCCCTGGTGCTCATGTGACTTGGCGACAGGCATACAGTAACTGCTGGATGACATACCATTCCTGAACTTCACATCTCTTCATGAGGTTTTACTGCCAGGGTAGCATGGGGCGCCTTTGAGAGTTTTTTTTTCTCTGCTGCCTCCCTGACATGGAGAGTTGAGATATCCAAGAAGCCAGCTGGAGAGGGAAGTTGTACCCTTGCTGCTGTTCTCAGCTCAGTTTTCTGAACTCTGGGATTTGCATGAAAATTTTAAATCATCCCTGCCCCCCCCAGGCATTACAGCTCCCAAATTACACACTCTATTGCTTTGCAATTAAGCAATAATGCAATTAGAACTAATGCAGCAAAGATGATGATTTGTGGGGCCCGTTCATAAAAATGCTTTATTTAAATATTAAGCTCAGTGCAGAGAAAGAATAAACAGACATATTTTTTTTCTTTTCTTCTTTTTTACATAAAAAAGAATTGGTCTCAAAACAGTTGTGGGTTTTATGAGTCATCACGTCTGTTCAGCCTGTAGCTTTCTGCCTTGAGATGCATCAGAGGAGTCTCTCCCTTGTGGTATCCACTTTGCTCATCTCTGCCAGGCAGTGGGGGTGGCTTTGCAGGCAGATCACATCCTTGCAACTTGTGCAGCCCCTTGGATGCTTTGCCAAGCTGTTTCCTGGGGACCCAGTGACAACAGCCTCATACCTTCCACCCTTCCCTCTCCTGGGTCAGTGTATAGGTGGGGAGGCAGTGCAACAGAGGAGGGACCATCAAAGCAGAGCTCTACACTTGGAGCACAGGATTTCTGTGGCAGTGGCCCCAGGATGGGCTTCCCTGGCATTTCTTTGTCAGATGGGGACTCCAGACTGACATGGTTCCCTGGCTCCCAAAGCAGGTCTGGTGAACATAATACAGAGAGCAAAGCAAGTGCTTCACAAAGCACAATGTCTCACACTGTGATATAGTCACCTTCCCATCTTTTTTATTAAAATAGTCTTCCTATTTGAGATGGTAGTAATAATGGTTTTTCTGATATTCTTGCTCACTAGAATCAGGTTCCCAAATGGTTTTGTATTAGGTTGAACCATGTGAAATTGATAACATTCAGATTTGACATCTTTGACCTATGAAAATGGCAAGTTTGCTACAATTTGATCATTTTGACCAATAAAAATGGCATTTCAGATGGCTTGATCTAATAATTTTACTAATGCAAGAGAAACCAACCATCTGGGGCCCAGTGGTATGGTGGAACGGTCTTCATGCTAGAGTTTAGAATCAAGTTTGATTTCCACATTTTCCAGCAACCTTGGTACCTCATCTCACCTGGATGAAGGTCAGCCCATCTGTGGAGTGGGTCTATCCTCCAGTTTCCCAGGGTCATGTGAGATGATGAGCATTAAATCACCCCTTAAAGGAGTAAAGAGCCCTGTGCATGCAGGGTTAATGGCCTGCAGTTGGGATGATTTGTAATGATCAAACCTTTGGCTTGGGCTTTCTGGGAACAAAGTGTTCCTTCTGGGGACCAGCTCTGGGGACTGGACAAGGTAGAATTGGGGTGCTAAATCCTGTATGTGCCATAATGGCCTCTCATCAACAGTCAGAACAATTGGGCTAAAAGTGCAAAAATCAATCCATCAGTTACTTTGTTTCCAGGAGGTTATGCAACCAGTTTGGATCTTTTAAAAAAAGAAATAGACTTTAAGAAAAAAAAACCCTAAAATTCAGTTTTCTTTTCTCAGGGTGGCTTAGAGACCACGTTACTTATAAAATGTTTTGAAATTCTGAGTAAGAGTAATATCAAAGAGGAAAAAAGGATCATTCTTCAAGAAGACATTTCTAACTTCTAAACCTCATAAAATGACTTTACTTAATATTCTATCTATCAAAAATCTCTACTAACTATATTTTTGTACGGGGCTTGATACAGCGGTAAATGATATTCCTATTATAGAGCTGGAGGGATCACAAGATTCTCAAATGACTCTAGGACCTCCAAGACCATGTAGTTCAGTCTATTCAGTCTAGTCTGTCTTTGGAGATTGTGAATGTTGTTGGTTGCTTGCCCATTTTCAGTCACCCTTCCCACCTTAGTGTATGCCAGCTCCATTTCCAATAGCCAGCATCTGTATCTCTCTGCCTCAGGGCTCCTTTGTCACTGGGCACAGCAATCCAGAAGCTCTGAGAATCAGCAGGCAAGAGTTGGTGTATAAATACCCCAGCTCTCTCACCCCTGGTTGGGATAACTCAGGTGTGATTTGCCATCTCCCAGAGTTCTCTGGTGGGATTAGTTTCAGTTTCCCATGGTGGTAATGAGTCTGATAACACACAGTTTACTGGTTGTCTCGCTTTTCACCTCCACTATTGATATCTCATGACCTCCCAAACAGACTACTTTTGCTCTTTCATCTCAGGATCTGCATCTGGGGCAACCCATGACCTTCAGTGATCTGGGTATGGTTTTTGTGTGATCCCATCATTTTAATCTGAAAGATAGGCTTACCCTTGAGCATGTTGGATAACTGCTTAGTGTGATAATATATATAATAACTGAAATTATATGAACTTATGCATTGTCCCCAGAATTTAGTTGTTTGAGACAAATTGAAATTTGTTTCTTTTGTTAGCAGCCCTCAACTTCCTCTTGGAGAGCATATTTGTCCTGCCCTCAGTTCTTACTTCTAGTGAGAGGTTATGACTCATCCCTGGCCAATGAGAGTGTCATACCTCCCTGGCCATGTGACTGGTTCTCAGTTTGGCACATAACCCAAGACAGATCACTGAGAGACAACCCCAGGAGCTTTAGGGAGAGAGATGGTCTCTTTCCACTGGTTACCAAAGTGGAGGGCATAATCCCTGTGAGTCACCACACAGACAGAGACCTGCCCAGGACCCAAGTCAGCCCTGAGGAAAGCAAAGCTGGGAGGTGGAGGGAGAATCAGGCCTGGTGATGATGTTTGTATCCTTGATCCAGCCATGCCTGCACTTTTCCTCACATGAGCTGTTTCCCCTATTACTTGTTATAGTCATGACCACACTGCTGAACTTGAGAGGAGGTTTCTCTGGAGGGGTACAGAGTTCCCTTCCCAGCAGTTGCTTTCCTAAGGGGGGCTGTGGACTCTTCTAGAGTGTGGGCACTGAGAGTAGCCAGTACCTGGCTCCAGTGCCAGGCCCATGAGTAAGGGTAAACTCCATCAGTTCTGCAAGATCACTGTGGGGCCCAATTCTGGGTCTGGCTGTATTGGGAAACCTGCCTTGGGTGGCCCTTTCCAGAAGAGAGGTGTGCAGGGTTCGGACAGAAGGGCAGGGCACCATGGTGATAGGAAATACTAAGCAACAGGTGTCATGGTTGCCCTGCCCCTGCAGTGCCATCCCTGGACAATGGTGACAAATGTGATTTTCCTTGGTCCCCCTGAAGTCTCACAGACAGACTCTCTGCAGCATCCAGTTTATAGGGTCTCCACTGAGATTGAGTTGCTCCCCTAATTGGATACTGCCCCAAACCCCATGGATGTTTCAGCCTGAGACCTTGGTCATCTCCTGCCTGGCTAGTAGGAAGACGGGGCTGTGAAGTGTAATATGACCACAGCCATGAAGAGCAATTGAAATAGGAGTGTCTGCTACTGGTAACTGCTGGAGCCATGGACAGGAGAGGACAGACACAAATGGAGACTAGGTCTTGGGAGGGGGATTGAAAGGTATAGGTGTGGCAGGGGTATGCAAGGCACAAGTGTGGTACCGTGCAGGCTGGGAACCCTCACTGGTGAGGGCAGAAGACACCAGAGCTGGAGAGAAATGAGATTTACAAGAGGAAGGACAGGCGAGGACGCTCCAGGGACTGGGCAAAGTGGGCAAAAGAAGCAGACCACTTTGACTTGGCCACTTGATGCCTCTGTCCCACAAGTGCTGTGACAAAATGTAAAATAACTGCTTTTAATTAATCTGTGATGTTCCTGTCACAATCCCTGGCAGATGATGGGAGGGTGAGGCTCAGGGCTGGGGTCTGATTTGGTCTGACTTGATCATTACTCGATGAAAGTAATTACTTGGCTGGAGGTTTAATGGCTTGGTTTGTAGGCTGTGTTAAATGTCCCTGTGTAAAAAAAAGCCCCATGAAAATGTCATTGACAACTCACTCCTTATCATATCTCAACCAGCAAGAAGTTTTCCTCATAATCTTTGCTGTAGCAAAGTGGTTTCTCTTGTTGGTTGTGGGAGGGATGGGTGCTTACTCTGTGAGGCTGAAGAGGGTCCTCCTTGGCTGATACTGTAGTGCTGCTACTCAAAGTATGGAGTGTGCACAGCAACATCAGCACCACGTTGTTGGAAATGCAGACTCTCAGGCCTTACCCTGGACCTGCATTTTAACAAGACCCTCCAGTAGTTTGTGAGCACAGAGAAGTGTGAGCAGCATTGATATAAAGGACATCCATTACAGTATCTTCCCAGATCACAATGGCACCCCATTCCCTCACCAAAAGAAGGGGATGGGGCTGGAAGGCACATTGGATAACATAACCCCAGCTCCTTGTCACATTTGATTAGATTAGGGCTAGTCATCTGACCCAAACTGGGCCAATCACAGCCCTTCTCTGGGAATTTGCATAGGGCTGTGTGTGTGTGTGTGTGTGTGTGTGTGTGTGTGTGTGTGTGTGTGTGTGAGAGAGAGAGAGAGAGAGAGAGAGAGAGCGCGAGACAGACAGACAGAGAGACAAAGACAGGGAGAGACAGAGAGGCACTGAGACAGAGAGATAAGTACACACCTTCTCCTTGGGCAGCCAGATGTGTAACTTATATACTTGAGAATGGAATGTCTTTTACCAGCTGCAAGGCCCTGAGCAAAGGGATGTGTTAGGCAATGGATAGTCCTGGCTTTTAGGATCTTGTTCTAGCCCCATCCTGAAGTACAAGCTCAAATTCCACCCTTGGGTTCCATGAGGCTACCTTGCACCATGATAAATTCCCCTTGTCAGCCTGGCTTGGGTTGGCTATGTCAGCTGGGATTTGGGGTGGCAGCAATGGAACCCTGACTTTGGCTATCTTCCATTGGAGAGAATCTCTTGGCTGGTAAAAGCTATCAGGGGCTCATGGGAGGCAGGTGCAGCATAGGAGCTGGGTCGGTGGGCAGCAGAAGACACAGTCGGAGCTATACAGCAAGGACAGTCCAGTAAACATAAAACTATTGCCACCTGGAAGTGGCCCCAAACTGTTCTTCTTACCCTCTGTCTCTCCCTCCAGGGGCCCCAGTGGCCCTGAGGCTGCCTAGGGGGTGGGGAATGGGCAGATTTAGCTGCTTCTCTTGTGGGTCCCTCACGGATCCACCTCCCACAGAGCTGCACACACCGAGAGCATAGTAATTTCCCAAGGAAATCCAGTTATAAAGGAAGAATGGCTGCTGGACAGCCCAAAACTGCAAAGCTCTGAGTCCTAATCAGAGCCTGGGGCAAGGACTTGAGTGGAGGCAATTTATTTGGGGATGACTCTAGAAAGTGGACGGCAGGGAGCAGAAAGCGAGCCTGGAAGGAGGAAAAGACAATAAAGGATGTTCTATCTAGGTCATTTCTGTAGGCAATGGGACTTGGCTGTACACTAAGAAGTAGGCAGAATGCCTTTGGGAATGATCCACCAGAGAATGGGGAGGAAGGCATTCCCATGGGACCAATGGGATCCTTCGGTAGCCACCCAACCCCACTGTGCTTCCACTGTGACTGCTCCAGACTGAACAGGTGCTACAGCTTAGTGGAAGCCCTGGGTGGAAAAGCAGAGGACACAGGCCAAGCCTCTGAGAACAGTCCTTGGCCAGCATCTGGAAGTGTCCACCACAGCTGGGTAAAGCCTGAGAAGGCTGAGGGAAGGTCTGCATGGTGCAAAAAGCATCTGTTCCATCCATGACACACCAACAGGTTGTGTTTAAATAACCTAAGTAACTTAGATGTGGGAACACATTAGATGCCCCCAAATTGGAATGATGGAATAATTATCTCCAAAAGTGTTTGTCAATGATGCAGTGAAAATTTCCCTTTCAGGCTTGACCAGTGGCATAAATTGGGAAATTGGGAACTTTATTCATGATCTTTCTGGTCTTAGTAGACTTTTTCCTACAATTTCTATCTTATAGAAAATGTACATGGTAGCATGCCAAATGCCATACAACTCTTTAATAAATAAAAACCAATTGCTGAAATATTTCCTGCTTGATAGATCATTTTCTTTGTCCCCATCTCATACAATTTAGGAAGAAATGGCAAACTTCTCATTTATTTGACTGATTTTAGTTTTTAGCATGGTCAACAAACACATCTCTTTGACCTTGATCTGCCTATTCAGTGGCACAATCTCCGCTGGGCCCATTTCTGCTGTCCGGGGACTCTGTGTGCACAGAACGTGAGGATCTGGCAAAGGTAGGAGCAGAAGAGCTGGTGCTCGAGTTTTCTTTGACTGGAGGTTTCCTTGTTACTTTTGTGGTGTGCCTGGCTTCCCCCACATCCATCGTGACGGGTGCCCTCTGATTCACGCAGCACAGCACTCTGTCGTGACAGGTGCCCAGCACTGTCTCCCAGGCCCCGCCTGCGTGGAATGGCTCAGAACATGCCACTCCCTGTGGCTGACTCAGCTTTCAGCATAGCTGCGTGTCTTGGCCCTGTCCAGAGATCTATCCAGACTCCTGAGTGGGCTCTGACACTCCACATGGGCTGCCTTTGGCTCAGCCGCACCGAGACCCACAGTTCTTGTTCCCACGTCTCAACACATCTCGGGAAGATGCCTCCAATTCTGGTGACAGCTGCTGTGAGAAAGCACCGACTTTTGCCCAAATGACAGCAACTCTGGTGTTCGTAGGGGAAATCCCACCGTGTCTGTGTCTAATAGGACTCTTCTAGCATCAGGGCGAGGGAGGGAAGGCTCTTAAGGCCCATCTTAAATGCCCTTTCAATTCAACTCCATGTATATTTGATGAGCCCCTGCTTCCCTCCCCCACACCCCATCACAAGTAATTATTTCCCCCCCTGGGTCCCCTTCTACCCCATTACTGTGCTTATCTTGGTCCAACTGGAATTCCAGTTAACTGTGGATGTGTTCATCCCTTCTGCTGGACCACCACCTCCTTTAATGAGTTGTGGAAGGGGGAATCCTTCCATAATCAGCTCTTTGTCCTGTGCGGAGCTGTGTGTGGAATAATAACCAACGTGTGTTTGAGTCTGAATTTGGATAACAGTAGCTAATGTCAGACTCTGCAGACCTCATGGTCCATGGCCCCCAGGACACCCTGTATCCCTAGTTTCCCCTTCCTCTGAGTCCTGCTTGCCACCTATCCCCTGTTTCTTTGGGGTGGTGGGGTGTGGTAGATCACCCACCTCAGATGAACCCCAAGCTCCCACCTAAGTGACCTGCTGCATGCTCGGCCGCCAGGGAGCCAGGTGTGAAAAGCATCACATTCCCAGAAAGCCCCTTCCTAGAGTAAATGTCCTTCTGAAAACCACTGGGAAGTTACATTTTTATACATGAATCATCCTTTTTGTGTGTGAGAATTGCTTTAATTAAAAACATTTTATTACTTGTATTTTATTACAAAAGAAGTGTTCATCATGGAAAAGTTGAGCCTTACAGTCAGCCACTAAAGCGCACACAATCAATCCCACCCACCATGGAGACACCCTTAACACCCTGGTGTATAACCTTCCAAACCTCTGTGTGTGTGCGCGCACTTATGCGCGTGCTTCTATTCTCTGTATAATAAAATTAAGATTCAAACCTTGTTTTAAACATGCTGCAGGAGCTTGCTATTTAAGGGAATTCTAAAGTAATTCCTTTTGGGACATGAGTAATTCCTCTGGGATTTATCGGTGCTACTGGCTCAGGTAAAATCTAGAAGTCATAAACTGTTTATGGTTGGAGGTATGTATGTCTGACAGTCTTTGAAAATTTCTATTTCTGTAGCTGCCTCCACATCCATTCATCCATCCATCCATCCATCTATCCATCATCCATTAGCTTATCATGTATTTTTTAATTGAGTGTTGAGAGATTGACATAAAGAGAGACAGGGAAGCCAGGGTTGGGTTGATTGAGTGCCCTCCGCAGGGAGCCTCACCCACTCAGTGCCACATATTTATGGCGTTCCCCAAGGACTGGATTACACCAGGAAAGATTAACATCCCTGCTGCACAAATTAAAAATACTCTATTATTTGCAGCGTGGAGCGGACTAGCTGAAGATCAGCATCTTCTTTTTGAACAACATAATTTAATGTCTCTCAGCCTGAACCCCTCGCTGTACTGATTTGAATTAATTATATGTGCACTTGTGATCTGGCTTCCCCAGCCCAGGAGTGCCCCATGTAGCAACACTGCATGGCCACCTCCTTCCCAGCCATCACTGCTAGTCTGGAAGCCTTTGACAGTTCTAAGGACAATTAATCAGTCAAATGGAATCAGTTTTTGCTGATAAAGGAGAGCCTTCCCTGTAAGACTGACATTCCATTTTATGGGAATTAACGTTCAAAGCGACTGTGGTCTGCTTGAGTTAAAAGCACCCATTCATTAGGACCCTGTTTGGAGAAGCTGTGGGAGGTGGTGTTTGGTGGGATCAAATTTTTACCATTGAGGGGCTTAGAGCTGGGTCATTGGAGAGGAGCTTGAACAATACCAAGCTTTTTGGGATTTAGGGAGCAGGATGATGTTCGGCTGCAAACAGGGCATTAGTCGGTTGCGTAGATAAGAGTGTGTTGGTAGATTGTGCTGTAGACATACTGCAGACCTCCCAAAGCAAAATGGAAAATTTTGTATACTATAATTTACTGAAAAAAAAAGCACTGAAAAATCAACATTTGCAAGGAAAAGAAAACTCAGGTTATCTGCAATCCAATTTAACTTCACTGTGTTCTTAAATCGAAAACTGGATACATGTTCTACACAAACATCAATTACCTGCTTTGGGAATGGAAAGTGGTTAACCCTAAAACTTCTTTTGCTTCATCCCCCTCTGGGGAGCATTCTGAGTGGTTGCAGTCCCTTCTGGCCCTGCAAGGCCAGGAGAGTGGACATAGCTCTCAGAGGCTGCTGAGGGTGAGGCAGGATGGAGGCTGGCAAGGGGCCTCCTGGGGGGGGGGCGCTCATCGGCCCCCAGGTGCTCACAGATTGGGCACCTGCATGAAGCAGGCTGGGTGGGGCGAGAGAGTGGTGGGGCTTGTCGGGAAGTGGGGAGACTGCTCTTTCTCAGGGGACAGCTGCTTGGCACCCATCCATTGTCACCACATAGGAATGTGGGCCCCCTGTGGTGACATATTATGATTTTCTCAAGAGAAGCCAGAAATTTGAATTTTTATATGAGAACTCCTGACGTTGTAAAATAATAATCAACATCCTTGTGCAGGCCAAGCAAAATATGTCTGTGAGCCGGAGGTAGCTCATGAACTTTCAGTTTGCACCCCCTGGGCAGGAGTTTGAGGTAGGTGTGAGTTTGTCTTGGGGGCTGTAGAAAGGGAAAGTTGAATGTTACTTTTCTGACTTAATAGAAATCCCTGATGAGACTCAGTCTTTTCTTCTTTTGTTCTTAACCTCACCTGCGCTGAACTGATTGATCACTATCCTTGTTCGTGATAAGCTCTCATCATTGATTCAAGTGTGTTATTATTCACTCCTTCATTCAAAATAATGTAGTCAGTACCCGACCTCACCACTGAATTTGAAAACTAAGATCTTGATAATGCCCTACACCCACCTGTGGGCTCCTCCTTCACCCCATCTCTCTGCCTCCTCCGACCAAGGTAACCATGGTTCCATACCCTATTCATATTCATCACTCTCTTGCTTTCCTTTTTAGATGGTTTTATCTCATCTATAGGTTTTATAAAGAGCCTGTCCCTCCATCCCCCATCCCCCATCCCCCATCCCCCCACCCCCTATCCTCCATCCCCCCATCCCCATCCCCCATCCCCCCATTCCCCATCCCCCATCCCCCACACCCTATCCTCCATCCCCCCACCCCCATCCCCCATCCCCCCATTCCCCATCCCTCCATCTCTCCATCCCCCATCCCGCCATCCCCCATCCCCCACCCCCATCCCCCATCCCTCCATCCCCCATCTCCCCATCCCCCATCCTTCATCCCTCCACCCCCCATCCCCCATCCTTCATCCCTCCATCCCCCATCCCCCATCCTCCATCCCTCCATCCCCATCCCCCATCTCCCCATCCCCCATCCTTTATCCCTCCATCCCCCATCCCCCTATCCTCCATCCCCCCATCCCCCACCCCATCCCCCCATTCCCCATCCCTCCATCCCTCCATCCCCCACCCCCACCCCCATCCCCCATCCCCCCACCCCATCCCCCATCCCTCCATCCCCCATCTCCCCATCCCCCATCCTTCATCCCTCCATCCCCCATCCCCGATCCCCTATCCCTCCATCCCCCATCCCCCATCCCCGATCCCCTATCCCTCCATCCCCCATCCCCGATCCCCCATCCCTCCATCCCCCATCTCCCCATCTCCCATCCTTCATCCCTCCATCCCCCATCCCCATCCTCCATCCCTCCATCTCCCACCCCATCCCCCATCCTCCCATTCCCCTATCCTCCATCCCTCCATCCCCCATCCCCCATCCCATCCTCCCACCCCCATCCCCCCATTCCCCATCCCTCCATCCCTCCATCCCCCATCCTTCATCCCTCCATCCCCCATCTCCCCATCCCCCTATCCTCCATCCCCCCATCCCCCATCCCCCATCCCCCCACCCCCACCCCCCATCCCTCCATCCCCCATCTCCCCATCCCCCATCCTTCATCCCTCCATCCCCATCCTCCATCCCTCCATCCCCCACCTCCATCCCCCATCCCCCCATTCCCCTATCCTCCATCCCTCCATCCCATATCCCCCATCCCCCATCCCCCACCCCCACCCCCCATCCCCATCCCTCCATCCCCCATCCCCAACCCCATCCCTCCATCCCCCATCCCCCATCCCCCAACCCCATCCCTCCATCCCCCCATTCCCAATCCTCCATCCCCCACCCCATCCCCATCCCCCATCCCTCCATCCCCCATCCCCCATCCCCATCCCTCCATCCCCCATCCCCCATTTTCCATCCCTCCATCTCCCATCCCCCATCCCTCCATCCCCCCATCCCCCATCCTCCCTCCCTCCATCCCCCCATCCTCCATCCCCCATCCTCCATCCCCCATCCCCCCACCCCCCATTCCCCATCCCCCATCCCTCCATCCCCCCATCCTCTATCTGTTGGCTTTAGGTGGGATTTAACTTTATAAAAAGAATATTATACTGTTATGTAATCTTTTGGGGCTTATTATTTTCAAGTAATAGATAATAAGATGTAGTTCACTTGTTTTGGCTCTTGTGTAATATTACCTTCTGAGAATATTCTACAGCATATTCATCCATTCTCTTGTCCATGGGAACTTGTCTGTTTCCAGGTTATGTGAATGGGGCTGCCATTAGCTTTTGTGTACATGTTCCCTGGTGCCCACGAGCAAGACTTTTGCCATGTAGGAGTGGAGTTGCTGGGCCATAGGGTAACAGGAATGTTCAATCTTGAGAGTCAGTGGCAAAGTGTGTCCAATGAGGTTGCACCAATTTATGCTCCCACAGTGAATGCCTGAGAGATCTTGTGATCCACATCCTAACACCTGGTATTGTCCAACTTCCACATTGTTGGTAACTGAGTGGCCGTAATTATTATGGATTTGAATTGCATTTCTGTTATCACTAGTGAGGTGAGGCTGAACACCTTTTTTATGTTTACCAGCCATATTTTTTGTGGTTCATGTTTTCTGCCCATTTTTCCATTGTATCATCTGTACTTTTCTTACTGATTTCTAGGAGTTCTTTGTATGTTGTTGTTATTAATCCTTTACTGGTTGCATTTTGTAAGTCTCTTTTCACTTTCTTTATGGTAGCTTTTGACAAACAAATGCTCTTCATTACCATCATCCATCTCCTCTCTTATAGTTACCACTTTTGGGGGCTATTTAAGAAATCCTCCCCAACTTCAAAATCTAAAAGATAATCACCCATGTTTTCTAAGATTATCACTTATTGATAAGAGTATTACTTATCACTTGCCTCTTTAAAAAAATCAAGTGCAGGGAACAAATCTGATTTTCATTGGGTTTCTGTGAGTTGGTGGCACATTAGACTTGGTGTAGAGTCATGTTCTCTGACTTGATATATATTTTTAGTGCTCTGCGGTTCTTTGTCATTTAAAAGGGGTCCCTGCTGGTGTTGTGTTTGGACTTGACCTCATGTTGTGTCTGCAGGCACAAGAGAGGGTGGGTCCTTCCTATTGGTCATGGGTTTTCCATGCATTTGTGGGCACCTGGTAAAGATTTTTTCTGGCAAAAGAAAGCAGGGAGTCCTGAGGGGCAGCAGTCCCACCGTGCGTCCAGGGTGACTGAAGTTCCCCCAAGCGCTGGGCCACTCCCACTGCTGCATCACTCACTGCAAAGAAAGCAAAAGTGTTCTGAAGCAGGAGGCTGCTGCGCGGATGTGTGCCCGCACATGTGAGCCTCTTGCCGCTTGTTATCCAGAAAAAGCAGGGGGTGCACCCTCTGAAATGCTGGCCACATGGATGCCTGATGCCATCTGACATGGGGACGAGCCTGTGTGGGGAAGCAGTGCAGAGATAAGCAGGAATTAGACCCTCACCGGCCAGTGTCAAGGAGCCCCTTAGCCACAAGCTCAGCTCACAGATGGCTCACTTCATCATATTCCAACCAAGCCCAGTCTTGATCAGTCAGACGGAGCTCTGTTTCTTGGGTCAGAGCTGTAGTTAGGAATGTGGGCTTGACACAGAACTGAAAGTCAGAATGCCACTACCTCTGGTCATGTCACCTCCTGTCACTTCTCTGAGGACTCCTGTCCTTCCTGCAAAGCTTTGCCCTGAAATGCTGCCCGGAGGACATGTATGGGTCGGCACCACGGGGTGCTGCCAACCAGGGGCAGCCCTTATCACGACTGCAGACCGCAGGGCCGCTCCCCTGGGTCTGGGGTGTGGCCCACTCTCTCCAACATGCCTGCTCCCCTGGCCCTCTTCCTGCCCACCCTCCCACGCAATCTCCTGCTGGGGTGGACTTTGTCCTGCCATCACTTCCCTCCTCTCCCCTCCTGCCTTCTGTTTTGGCGTTATTTGCAACGATGACCCATACTTCCACAGTCCCTTCTAGCTAACTGGGTAGTCTTCACAGCCTGGGCCCAGAGCTCCCGAATCACCTGCAGTCCCTTCTTCTCAAATCAAAATATTCATCTTTGTCCTCATACCTGAGCCCCTGTCTGCCGTGGACTCGGACCAAAATCCAAGGGAAAAGGTGGTTTGGGTGGTGAGCCCCATCCCATGGTTTCCATTCTGGGTGGTTGCTTTGTTCTTCCTGGCTTGTATACATCCCACAAAATTCAATGCAACCTGCCCATTCTTTGTCACCATCTCAGAATGCCACATGCGGGACCTCAGGGAGCATGTATGGAGGTCTTTGTCAATCTGCTTTCTGGGTGCACAGGTGCACCCTTCACTTCTCCTTCCTTTGAGTGCAGGGCACTGAATCAGCAGGGGTCCATGGTCAGAGGGATTTGTTTTTGCCTCTCATGGACCCCAGTTCCACCTTGGCCTTGGTCTGACTTCCATTGGCCTCTGTTGGGAGGTTACGCCCAGCCTCACCCATGACTTCCTTCCTGGAAATCCTTGGTCCCGAGGAGAACTCATAGTGTTGTTCTTCCAAGTGTGAGGTGCTGCCCATCTGTGCAGAATGCAGGCGGCCCAGGAGAGCAGTTCCCCAGAGCACATCTGCCTGCTTCTTTCCTGTGTGCATCATGCCGGTCCAGTTGCTTCCGGCAGAAACCTGGTTGACTGCACATATGCAGAGGGGTCTGGTTTTGGGGATGGCAAATGGCTCCCCAGCTCCTGGTCCCTGGAGTGATCTGGCACAATGTTAGCCCACCACTCACACATCGTTTCCATTCAACCTGCAGTCGGCCCCGGGAGGTGCCTCTTTCTTTTCAAGCACAAAGGGCCTGTATTTAACATGACATTAGCCCGCTGCAGTATTGAGTTAGCTATAAAAGAGATGATCCTGTGGACAGAATCACTATCCACCAGACAAATGATTAAATTTACAGCTTGATTGGTGTTGATCAATAGAAATGAAATGTGAACAACTAAATGTATCCGCAAGAAACAGCAACCGGAGGTGGTCTCCCCATGGGCATCACAGCTCCACACCGGGGGTCTCTGCACTCGTGGGGTCCTCCAAATGCACCTTCATTTCCTCTCACCCTTCAGGGGAATACAGCAGTGCCTTGCCGAATCAACGGAGATAGGCTGGACTGAGCCGCACTGGTGACTCCAAAGCTCAGTGGCTTCAAACAGCCCATGCTGCTGCATTTCCAGGGCTGGCCAGCAGAGGGGGCTCCGTGCACCATAGAAACTCAGGACCCAGGAGAGCTGAGTATTTAGTCTTGAAAATTGTCAGTCTTCCTATCAGAGGAAGAGAGGGCGTTGAAGGGCCCTGTACTAGCAGTCAAATGCCTGAGACTGGAAGTCATGTATACCCCTTCTGTTCACCACTCCCTGGTCAGAGCTGGTTACACGGCCCACCTGCCACAGAATGTGAGAAGATGAGGCATATCAAGCACAAACACACTTAAAAAAAAAAAAAAAAAAAAAACTGGCTAGATTAACAAATCCAGTGGGTTCAGGGCTATTTAATGCGTTCCTATCATGGAATGAATAACAGCCCCCACATCATGTCTATTTCTTTAAGTCATGTGGCACCTACCCAGGCACATGTATTTCAGAGGCTCAACGCTCTCTCTCCATGTATATAGAAAGACCATGAGCTGCCCCATCTTCTCCCAGAATTCCTTTCTCAAACTAGCAGTGAATCCAATAACAGCAAATACACCTGGATGTGAAATTGTCATTTCCACATGGGCAAACGCATTGCACAACTACTTTAAACCCAAACGGGAAAAGTGGTTCCCGATTTAAATTGCACTCTTTCCAGTGACCTTCTTCCCTTCTGAACCCAGGCTGGGGGCTCCTCTCGCTCCTGGCTCCGTGAGGTCCCCTGTGCCTCGTGAAGGCTGGGAAACACTCCTGTCTGCTCTGTGCAGCCTTGGCCAGGTTCCCTGGGCGGGCCTCCATGCTGGGCTGCATCCCGCCAAGTGTGCAGCTGGCGTCAAAGAACAGGAGGTCATGGCATTCGGGCTGGTTTAGGCTCCAGGGCTTAACATTCATACATGCCTGCAGAAAGGTTATTTCAAAGTTGTTTTTTATTCAACTGTTATCAGCAATATACAATACAGTTTATAAACAAGTGTCTGACCTTGTTTCCAATCTTTATTTAAAAATAAATATTATTGACAGTGAATTTTAATTATGATAAGATGTATCTTTTCTTAATCAAAATGTCTCAAAAGAAATAATTTACTTTAATAAAAAAAAGGAAAGCCCCCAAAGAAAAAAAGTAAATAAAAAATCCCTAAACACAATAATCTACTAAAAATATTTTGCTTTGTCAAAAAGGCTTTGACCCAACATTTTTACATAGTATCCTAAAGATAACTGCTCAACAGTTCGTGCAAAATGAAGACTTGGAGGAAAAGTTTAGAAAAGAAAAATACATTGAAGTAATCACTGATCCCATGCATACTGCATGGTCCAAATTCCATCTTATTTGGAAACTAGATGCATTATTTTAGGTGTTCTACGATTGTGTAACCTCCCCCAAAAATATGATTTATTTATTTTCCACGTGGACTTTGTCATGCTTCTCTCAGTCTCTGTGTGTCCGTTTGTAGCTGCAGGCCTCACACCAGGTCTGGGCAGGCTGTGCGGGGCCGCTGAGGTGCGCAGGATGGCTGTGGCCGTCAGTGCCCCACCAGCAGGCGTAGGAACTTATGCAGAGCTAGCAGGAGCAGGGACAGGAGTGGGTCTGTGGCAGAGCTAGGGCCAGTGCCTGCAGGGGACGAGAAAATGGGCATAGTGAACGCCTGATTCACGAGAACCTAGTGGCCACGAGCAGACCAGGGAGAAGCTCGGCACTCAGCTGATGCCTGGTGGTGCTTCCATACCACGATGGGGCATTTTGCTGTTTGTTATTTACAGACCACACGTTTTAGGAGCCTACTCTGGTCAGACACAAGGTACCCCCCTGGCCTGAAGCTGGGTGTCCTAGATTGTACTTCTCAAGTCCACGTTGTTATTCTAGCTAAATCAAAAGACAATATGCTCCCCCACCACTCCCCTCAATGTATACTGCGATATGCCCTCTGCATTTAAGCCCCAGCTTCCCCCCTCCTCCAGGGAGACCCCACGATTGCACACGACTCCAACCCCTCCAACCCCTGCCTGAACTGCACAGTTTAGTATTCACAAATGCTGTCTTAGGCATCCTGATGTTTCTGGGTCTTCTTTCCATGTACTGTCAGCGAAGCCCTTGGGGTCAAATGGGGAGGTCGGAAATCATAGGTTGGTGGAGGTGAGTGGGCTAGGTTCCTGGAAGAGTGACCCTTGCACTGTTCTAGTGGGACGTCACTTCCATCTGCTTCTCCAGTGCTGCCATTAACTTGGGCCCCTGGTCCACCACCGGAATGGTGCCGTGTGTCTTCATTCTGCCTTCCCTGGGCGGCCTGCCCTGGCTTCCAGCCCGTCTGTCATCAGGGCCTGCATCTCCTGGAAGGCCCCTGGTATAACCTGGGGAAGGCCTACCTGTGATCCCCAGGCTTCCCCTGGAAGGTGGGATGCTCTAGGGGTCCTGAAAAGAGCCAGTGTAGACATGCTGCCCAAACCCTGGGGACGTCACTGCTGTCTTGCTTAGGGTCGGGCTGTGTGGATGTCAAGTTTCTAGCCCTACCCTGCTCACTTGCACCCTCTGGAGGCCTCTCTCCTCCCTTCACTCCAGCCAGCCCGCTGGGCT